>NW_017205532.1:0-18502 GCF_001704415.2 Capra hircus
CCCTTTCCTGTGGAGAGTGCCTCTCTTGAGATGCGTCGGGAACGCCGGGATTCTTTCCTTCTTTCTGAACAGGCAGGGAAAGGATCCCTACTCTCGAGCTAGGAGGCGGAAGGGGTTCCTCTGGATGTGGCGGGACTCTCGTGCTTCCTCTCGAGTGGAGACGGGTATTTTGGGGATCTTCTTGAGTTGCAGCAAGGGTGTGAAGGACCCATAGGAAGTTCCAGAGGTTAGGTGTGATTAGCCTCGAGAGCCTCAGAGGAAATGGGCCTCATCTCGCCTGGAGGGGAGAACCTCCTGGATTTTCTCGAGTTACGGCAGGTGCTCTCGACTTACGACGGGGACCTCAGGAACCCGCTCTGGTGGCCTCAGGAAAGGCCAGTCCCATTCGTGATGCTCGGTGGTCTCTCGGGATTCCTCTCCCGTCGATGCCCGTGCCTAAGACCTTGTGTGGAGTCAGTCCGGAACCTGAGGATTCCTCTCCAGTGCTGACATGGATCTTGGGGTACTTCTGGAGTCTCCCCAGGGGAGTCAGATCTCGTCTTGAGTGGGGGCATGCACGTTCGCTTTCCTCCCGAGCTGTAGCAGCATTTTCAAGCTTCCTTCGAGTGGATCAAGGCATCTGTGGATTTCCTCGAGGCTTTCCCACGAGGCTTTCTCTCGAGGCTTTCCCACAGGGCTGTCCCACGTGCCACCGTGGTGTGACTCTATCCTCGGATTGAAAGTCGAGGCAGTGCAGGGAAAACAGGTTTCCCTGGAATTGACTGAGACATCCGGGGACTCTGGGAATGATGGCACGACCTGGAGTTCCTCTCACCTTTACTGTTTAGAGCGCCTCCTCTTGAGATGCGATGGAAATGCCAGGAATTCTTTCCCGACAAGTAGGGAAAGGATCCCTCATCTCGAGCTACGAGCCGGAAACGGAGCTCCTCTGGATGTGGCCGGGACCTCGTGCTTCCTCTTGAGTGGAGACGGGTATGTCGGGGAACTTCTTGAGTTGCAGCATGACTGTGAAAGACTCTTTAGAAGTTCCAGAGTTCACTGTGTGATTAGCCTCGAGACACCTCAGTGGAAACGGGCCTCATCTCACCTGGCAGGGGAGAACCTCCTGGATTTTACCGAGTTGCGGCAGGTGCTCTCGACTTACGACGGGGACCTCATGGACCGCGCTCTGGTGACCTCAGGAAAGGCCAGTCCCATGCGAGTTGCTAGAGGTCTGTCGCTATTCCTCTCCCGTCGATGCCAGGGCCTAAGACCTTGTGTGGAGTCGGGGCTGGAACCTGAGGATTCCTCTCCAGGGCTGACATGCATCTTGGGTATTTCTGGATTCTCACCAGGGGAGTCAGTTCTCGTGTCGAGTAGGGGCATGCACGTGCGCTTTCCTGCCGTGCTGTAGCAGCAGTGTCACGCTTTCCGTCGCGTGGATTAAGGGATCTGTGGCTTTCCCTCGAGGCTTTCCCACGAGGCTTTCCCACAGGGTTGTCACACGTACCACCCGTGGTGTGAGTCGATCCTCGCGTGAAGTCGAAGCAGTGCAGGGAAAACAGGATCCTCTGGAATGGACTGAGACATCTGGGGGACTCTTGAAATGGTGGCACGACCCTGAGTTCCTCGCCTGTCTCTTGAGATGCGGAAACGCTCCCTGAAGCAGGAAGGATCCTTCAGCTCGGAAACGGGGTTCCTCTGGCGTGGGCGGGACCCCGTGCTTCCTCTGTGTGGAGACGGGTATGTCGGGGAACTTCTTGAGTTGCAGCAGGACCCTTTTTAATTTCCAGAGGTTAGGTGTGATGAGCCTCCAGACACCTCAGAGGAAATGGGCCTCATCCCGCCTGGAGGGGAGAACCTCCTGGATTTTCCAGTTGCGGCAGCTCTCGAGTTACGACGGGTCTCAGGACCCGCTCTGGTGGCCTCAGGAAAGTCCAGTCCCCATGTGAGTTACCAGGGGGCCTCTAGGGATTCCTCTCATCGATGCCGGTGCCTAAGACCTTGTGTGGAGTCGGGGCAGACCCTGAGGATGCCTCTCCAGTGCTGACATGGATCTTGGGGTACTTCTGGAGTCTCACCAGGGGAGTCAGTCCTCATCTCGTGTGGGGGCATGCACCTGCCATTTCCTCACGACCTGCAGCAGCAGTGTCACGCTTGCCGACGTGTGGATCAAGGGATCTGTCGCTTTCCATTGAGGCTTTCCCACGAGGCTTTCCAACAGGGCTGTCCACGTGCCACAGTGGTGTGAGTCGATCCTCGGTGTGAACGTCGAGGCAGTGCAGGGAAAACAGTTTCTTCTGGAATGGACTTAGACATCTGGGGGACTCTTGGAATGCTGGCAAGGCCCTGAAGTTCCTCTCGTCTTTCCTGTTGAGAGCGCCTCCTCTTGAGATGCGACGGGAAGGCCGGGAATTCTTTCCCGACGACGAAGGGAAAGGATCCCTCTTCTCGAGCTACGAGGCGGAAACGGGGCTCAGCTGGATATGGGCGGGACCCTCGTCCTTCCTCTCGAGTGGATATGGGTATGTCGGAGAACTTCTTGACTTGCAGCAAGGGTGTGAAGGACCCTTTGGAAGTTCCAGAGGTTAGGTGTGATTAGCCTCGAGACGCCTCAGCGGAAATGGGCCTCATCTCGCCTGGATGGGAGAACCTCCTGGATTTTCTCGAGTTGCGGCAGGTGCTCTCGAGTTACGACGGAGACCTCAGGGACCCGCTCTGGTGACCTCAGGAAAGGCCAGTCCCATGCGAGGTGCTAGGGGGCCTCTCAGTTTTCCTCTCCCGTCGATGCCGGGCCTAAGACTTGTGTGTGGAGTCGGGACCGGACCTGAGGATTCCTCTGCAGTGCTGACATGGATCTTGGCGTACTTCTGGAGTCTCCCAAGCTTGCGTCAGTACTCGGCTCGAGTGGGGTCATGCACGTGCGCTTTCCTCCCGAGCGGTAGCAGCAGTGTCACGCTTCCCTTCTCGTGGATCAAGGAATCTGTGGCTCTCCCTGGAGTCTTTCCATGAGGCTTTCCCACAGGGCTATTCCACTTGCCACCATGGTGTGAGTCGATCCTCGCGTGAAAGTCGAACCAGTGCAGCGAAAACAGGAACCTCCTTCCCCACAGTAGGGGATACACTGTCCCCTTGGGCGGTTATCTCCAAGGCACTCGCGTGCTGGGGGGTTGCCCGCGGAGGTGCGGGCCTCAGGCTCCACGTGAGAAAAGCCCCAAATGGGCATTAGCTGCCAGTCCAGACGCTGGCCCCTCAGGTCTCTGGCCGGAGCCTTGGGCTCCAGGCAACTCAAAGCCCTCGGGGTGGCACTCTGGGACTGCTGTAGGGAAAGGATGCCAAGAGCCCACGGAGGAGTTGGGGAGGGGGGCATGGGGGAAACGGAGGCGAGGACAGCGAGGGATCTAGGTGGAGGCGCTGGAGAGAGCGTCTGGTGTCCCGGAATGCCTCGGAGGAGCCAGCGGGGGACAGTCGAGGACCAGGGACCTGTGGAATGTGAAAAGGCAGGGAAAATCTCAGAGCAAGGCAGGCTGGGAAAGGGGGCGTTGGTGGCCAATTCAAAGGGACCTTAGGGGCGTTTCCTGGGCGGTGAGTTCCCTTGGCACTTGCTGAGGCCCTGATTTGATCCACTCGGGGTTGAACCCACCCCCCGCTGCGAGGGAGGGCCACAAACCAAAGCCCCCGAACTGCCCGCCCACCCCAACGGGGATCTTGGCGGTCCAGGGCACAGCCGTGCCCGGGAAAAGCCCACTCGCTCCACGGGACTCCGTCCAGGGTCTCTGCTTGGAAAGAGGCCAGGGGCGGCCCCCTCCATCTACCCACCCAAACCCTATTGACGTCAGTGGTGGCGGAGACGCCTCCCGTTCTCCAGAGTCCTAAGCTGCTGGGTCCCGCCCACTCGGCCAGCAGTCTGCAGCGTGCCCGTGTGCCTCTCCCACCATGGCTTGGTTCGGCTCCTCCAGCACCTCAAGCGGTACGTTTGCCCCTCGGTCCCTGTGGTCGGATCACATCTCAGGGGATTTGTGGGTGGCCTGGGCAAGGGCTCTCGGCCAATGTGTTGACCCCCCTCCCACCCGAGAACGGCTGGGACCCATCGGCCAGGCCCGGGTTTCCGAGGCGTCAGGTGTGCCCAAATTCGGAGGGCGTGGCATCGTTCGTTCATCTTGCTCCTTTGGCACACACATGGCTTCTCCGTTCTCTTTCTGGGAAGACAGTGTTGTTTCAGGGGGCGTGCTGCGGGGGGCGGGGGCCGGGGTTGCGGGGTGGTGGGAGCGGGTGCTGTGCTGGGATGAGGCCCTTTATCCTCACATCTTCATGTGGGAATGGGAGTCGGGGAGCTCTGTGGCCTTGCTGCCTTCAGTGGCTTCCTCTGCACAGGGGCCTAGTGGCTTCTGCCTTTTGTCAGGTTACGGGGTTTGGGCGTCGCTTTGGTGGCCTTGGCCTTTGCCTTGGCCTGGGCCTTGGCCTTGCCTTTGGTGTTGCCGTTGCCTTGCCTTGGTCTTGGGCTTGACCTTGCCCTTGACCTTGAACTTGAACTTGACCTTGACTTGAACTTGAATTGAACTTGGGCTTGACCTTGACCTTGAACTTGAACTTGAACTTGACCTTGAACTTGACTTCCTTGAACTTGAACTTGAACTTGAACTTGACTTGAACTTGAACTTGAACTTGATTTGAACTTGAACTTGAACTTGACTTGAACTTGACTTTGAATTGAACTTAATCTTGACCTTGACATTGAACTTGAACTTGACCTTGACTTGAACTTGAACTTGAACTTCACTTGAACTTGTCTTGACCTTGACTTCAACTTAAACTTGAACTTGACCTTGACCTTGAACTTCACTTTGAACTTGAACTTGACCTTGACCTTGAACTTGACCTGAACTTGACCTTGACCTTGAACTTGAAGTTGACCTTGAACTTGAACTTCAACTTGATCTTGAGCTTGAACTTGAACTTGAACTTGACTTGACTTGGACTTGACCTTGACCTTGACCACAACAGGGAGACCTCGAGATAGAGCGGAGGTCCAGAAGGGCCCTGTATCTCCCCTTCCCTTTGTGATCATTGCAAAGACATTCCTAGCTGATAGCGGGAGTGCCCCTGAAGAAGCAAGCAGTGGGAGTGTGTTTGACACGACTGTGTGCCTTCCTGGCCTCAGCTCCACAAGGGGCCTTTCCTCTCGAAGTAGGCCCCATGTCCCCTTGGGGAGGGTGTCATGCCTCTTTTTCTCCTCACTGCCAAAGGGTGGAGCCAAGCTTGCTCTGTCAGAGGTACAAAACAGCAATTGATTGGATTTTCAAGCTCTTGCTAGGCTGCACCCTTTCAGGGCCCACTTTACTGAAACAGGTGCTCTGTGGCCCTGGTTGGGTATGCAGGTTCACAAACAGGGTGAGATCCTGTCCAAGCCAAGAATTTTCCTGAAAGACCTAGGCTCACTAGAGCTCTCCTCCAGAGCAAAGGGGATAGAGGAGATGTATGGAGGAGTCTTTGCCTTTCCCTGTGAGTGTGGGGCTACTCCCTACGGCCCCAAGCTCAGGGATAACTGCCTCTAAGAAAGGAATGGCAAGAAGCGCTATTCTTGGAGTTGGGACAGGGAGTTCGCAGCATGTGGGGAAAGAAAGACTTCTTCGGGGAAGAAGAGGCAACCACCGGGGGTGTGTTTGCAAGCCTCTATTTGGAAGGAACAGGTTTGCTTATACATCTCAAGACCTCCAGATCTGCTCAGAGGACTGAAGTTCCAGAGACAGGGCCATGTATCTCCCCTTCCCTTTGAGATCCTTGCAAAGACATTCCTAGCAGATCGTGGGAGTGCCCATGAAGAAGCAAGCAGCGGGAGTGTGCTTGACATCACTGGCTGCCTACCTGGGCTCAGCTCCTCAAGGGGCCTTTCTCTCCTGGTAGGCCCTATGTCCCCTTTGGGAGAGGGTGGTGACCTCTTCCCTCCACACTGCCAAAGGGTGGAGGTGGAGCAAACTCGTTCTCTCCGAGGTAAAAAAAAAAAAAAACAAATTGGATGGATTTTTAAGCTCTTGCTATGCTGCACCCCTCCAGGACCCACTCGAGCAAAACAGGTGCCTGTGGCCCCTAGGTCGGGTATGCAGGTTCACACACTGGGTGGGATCCCGTCAAAGCCAAGAATTTTCCTGACAGACCTAGGCTCACTAGAGCTCTCCTCCAGAGGAAAGGGGACAGAAAAGACGTGTGTGTGGAGGTGGCTCTGCCTTTCCAGGTCCCAATCTCAGGGATAACTGCCCCTAAGAAAGGAACTGCTGCTGCTGCTGCTGCTAAGTTGCTTCAGTCGTGTTCGACTCTGTGCGACGCCATAGACGGTAGCCCACTAGGCTCCCCCGTCCCTGGGATTCTCCAGGCAAGAACAGTAAGTGGGTTGCCATTGCCTTCTCCAATGCATGAAAGTGAAAATGAAAGTGCAGTCGCTCAGTCGCGTCCGACCCTCAGCGACCCCACGGACTGCAGCTACCAGGCTTCTCCCGTCCATAGGATTTTCTGAAGGAACTGCAAGAAGCGCTTTTCCAGGAGGCTGGGAAAGGGAGTTCGCAGGATGTGGGGAAAGAGAGCCTCCTTGAGAGGAAGAATAGGCGGCCACTTGTTTTGTGTTGCGAAACCTCTATTTGGAAGGAACAGGTTAGCTTATACAAAGGGAGACCTCCAGATCTGCTCAGAGGACCAAAGTTGCAGAGGCAGGTCGGTGTATTTTCCCTTCACTTTGCGATCCTTGCAAAGACATTCCTTGCTGATAGATGATTCAGCAAGGGCCTTTGAGACTGTTGTTTTTCTTTCCTAGGTTCAAAGATTCCTTCAGTTTCCTAATATAGATATCCTAGAAATTATCTGACATCCGTGAAAATCTGATATGTCCTGGTCAAATGCTGTCAGTTATAATTCCAGTTATCATATGAAAGCATTTCAAGTCGCAGCAGTGACCAGATTACATTGTCATTTCTATTTAATCAGGTTTTAACCATGTCCTCTATGGTTTCACACTGATGCCTTTGCAGAAATACTGCTACTTCAAGATATATGGAATATACTTTTTTTAAGCTTACCGATTAATTTGTTTGTTTGTTTGTTTGTCTTCTGGTAAGCTGGTACCAGATGGAATTTAGTCTCCTCTCTAGGTTAAGAGAGAACAAAGTTTTCTTAGAATGCAATTTTTTGATAACAGACTATGGATTTCTTTACCTTTCATTGATTTATAATTGTTTTCATCATCTGTTTTTTTTACTTTCGGTAAAGTAAATAAGCCTTATTTAAGATTTTGGGTACATGTAGGATGGACTAAGCTTTCCCCACTCTTGCAAGTTCCCTTAACCCTTCAGATTCTTCTCGTGGGACCAAGATCTCACTTTCCTCCAGAGGACAATCCAAGCTTTTTATTAGTTGATCTGCCCCTGACATCAGAGTCCATTTGAGCACGAGTTGGCCTATAATTTAGGCATGAAACTATGACTACATAAAGAAAAGGTGACTTTATGATTCAGGGATGGCCATGATATGCCTTGCACTTCAGAGAAAATGGGTTAAAATGATTTTTTTTCTTCAAAACTGCACAGCCAGTTCTTTCAGCATATGCAATTGAAAACATCTAGTCATGCTAGGTCAGTTTACATTCCAATCCCAAAGAAAGGCAATGACAAAGAATATTCAAGCGCTGCACAATTGCACTCATCTCACACACTAGTAAAGTAATGCTTCAAAATTCTCCAAGTTCACCATGAACTGTGAACTTCCAAATGTTCAAGAGGGATTTAAAACATGCAGAGAAAACCAGAGATCAAACTGCCAACATCCACTGGATCATTGAAAAAGCAAGAGAGTTCCAGAAAAAAAGACATCTATTTCTGCTTTATTGACTATCCAAAGCCTTTGACTGTGTGGTATCACAATAAACTGGGAAAATTCTGAAAGAGATGGGAATACCAGACCACCTGACCTGTTCTCTTGAGAAACTGTATGCAGGTCAGAAGAAACAGTTCGAACTGGACATGGAACAACAGACTGGTTCTAACTAGGAAAAGGAATATGTCAAGGCTCTATATTGTCCACCCTGCTTATTTAACTTATATGGCAAACTAACATCATTGAGAAACACTGGGCTGGAGGAAGCACATGCTGGAATCCAGATTGCTGGGAGAAATATCAATAATCTCAGATATGCAGATGACACCACCCTTATGGCCAGAAAGTGAAGAAGAACTATATAGAGTCTCCAGATGAAAGTGAAAGAGGAGAGTGAAAAAGTTAGCTTAAAGCTCAGCATTCAGAAAACTAAAATCATTGCATCCAGTCTCATCACTTCATGGCAAATAGATGGGAAAACAGAGGTCAGGAGTTCCAGAGGTCAAGTGTGATTAGCCTCGAGACACCTCAGTGGAAACGGGCCTCATCTCGCCTGCAGGGGAGAACCTCCTGGATTTTACCGAGTTGCGGCAGGTGCTCTTGACTTACGACGGGGACCTCATGGACCCACTCTGGTGACCTCAGGAAAGGCCAGTCCCCATGCGAGTTGCTAGAGGGTCTGTCGCTGTTCCTCTCCCGTCGATGCCAGGGCCTAAGACCTTCTGTGGAGTCGGGGCCGGAACCTGAGGATTCCTCTCCAGGGCTGACATGCATCTTGGGGTATTTCTGGATTCTCCCCAGGGGAGTCAGTTCTCGTGTCGAGTAGGGGCATGCACGTGCGCTTTCCTCCCTTGCTGTAGCAGCAGTGTCACGCTTCCCGTCGCGTGGATCAAGGGATCTGTGGCTTTCCCTCGAGGCTGTCCACGAGGCTTTCCCACAGGGCTGTCCCACGTGTCACCGTGGTGTGAGTCGATCCTCGGCATGAAAGTCGAGGCAGTGCTGGGAAAACAGGTTTCCCTGGAATGGACTGAGACATCTGGGGGACTCGTTGAATGGTGGCACGACCCTGGAGTTCCTCTCGCCTTTCCTATGGAGAGCGCCTCCACTTGAGATGCGTCGGGAACGCCGGGAATTTTTTCCCGACCGCACGCAGGAAAGGATCCTCCTCTCGAGCTAGGAGGCAGAAACGGGGCCCCTCTGGATGAGGGCGGGGCACTCGTGCTTCCTCTCGAGTGGAGACGGGTATGTCGGGGAACTTCTTGAGTTGCAGCAAGGTTGTGAAAGACCCCTTGGAAGTTCCAGAGGTTAGATGTGATTAGCCTCGAGACGCCTCAGCGGAAATGGGCCTCATCTCGCCTGGAGGGGAGAACCTCCTGGATTTTCTCGAGTTGCGGCAGGTGCTCTCGACTTACGACGGGGACCTCAGGACCAGACTGGTGGCTTCAAGAAAGGCCAGTCCCATGTGCGTTGCTCGGGGCCTCTTGGGATTACTCTCCTGTCGATGCGGGCCTAAGACCTTGTGTGGAGTCGGTGACGGAACCTGAGGATTCCTCTCCAGTGCTGACATGGATCTTGGGGTACTTCTGGAGTCTCCCAGGGGAGTCAGTCCTCGTCTCGAGTGGGGGCATGCACGTGCGCTTTCCTCCCGAGCTGTAGCAGCAGTGTCACGCTTCCCTTTGCGTGGATCATGCGATCTGTGGCTTTCCCTCGAGGCTTTCCCACGAGGCTTTCCCACGAGGCTTTCCCACAGGGCTGTCCCACGTGCCACCGTGGTGTGAGTCAATCCTCGGCTTGAAAGTCGAGGCAGTGCAAGGAAAACAGGTTTCCCTCGAATGGACTGAGACATCTGGGGGACTCTGGGAAAGGTGGCACGACCCTGGAGTTCCTCTCGCCCTCCTGTGGAGAGCGCCTCCTCTTGAAATGCGACGGGAACGCCGGGAATTCTTTCCCGTCCACGCAGGGAAAGGATTCCTCCTCTCGAGCTAGGAGGCGGAAACGGGGCTCCTCTGGATGTGGGCAGAACTCTCGTGCTTCCTCTCGAGTAGACACGGGTATGTCGGGGAATTTCCTGAGTTGCAGCAAGGGTGTGAAGGACCTTTGGAAGTTCCAGAGGTTAGGTGTGATTAGCCTCGAGACGCCTCAGCGGAAATGGCCTCATCTCACCTGGACGGGAGAACCTCCTGGATTTTCTCGAGTTGCGGCAGGTGCCCTCGACTTATGACGGGAACCTCAGGGACCCGCTCTGGTGGCCTCAGGAAAGGCCAGTCCCATGCGAGTTGCTCGGGGCCTCTTGGGATTCCTCTCCCTTCGATGCCAGGGCCTAAGACCTTGTGTGGAGTCGGTACCGAAACCTGAGGATTCGTCTCCAGTGCTGACATGGATCTTGGGGTACTTCTGCAGTCTCCCCAGGGGAGTCAGTCCTTGTCTCGAGTGGGGGCATGCACGTGCGCTTTCCTCCCGAGCTGTAGCAGCAGTTTCGCGCTTCCCTGGCGTGGATCAAGGGATAGGCTTTCCCTCGAGGCTTTCCGAGGTTTTCTTTCCACGAGGCTTTCCCACAGGGCTGTCCCACGTGCCTGGTGTGAGTCAATCCTCCTCTTGAAAGTCGAGGCAGTGCAGGGAAAACAGGTTTCCCTGGAATGGACTGAGATATCTGGGGGTCTCTGGGAATGGTGGCATGACCCTGGAAATCCTCTCGCCTTTCCTGTGGAGAGCGCCTCCGCTTGAGATGCGACGGGAACGCAGGGAATTCTATCCGACCGCAGGGAAAGGATCCCTCCTCTCGAGCTAGGAGGTGGAAACGGGGCTCCTCAGGATGTGGGGGGAACTCTCGTGAGACTGGTATGTCGGGGAACTTCTTGAGTTGCAGCAGGGTGTGAAGGACCTTCTGGAGTCTCTCCAGGGGAGTCAGTCCTCGTCTCGAGTGGGGGCACGCACGTGCGCTTTCCTCCCGAGCTGTAGCAGCAGTGGCGCTCTTCCCTTCGCGTGGATCAAGGGATCTGTGGCTTTCAATTGAGGCTTTCCCACGAGCCTTTCCCAGGAGGCTTTCTCACAGGGCTCTCCCACCTGCCACCGTGGTATGAGTCGATCCTCGGCTGGAAAGTCGAGGCAGTGCACGGAAAACAGGTTTCCCTGGAATGGACTGAGACATCTGGGGGACTCTGGGAATGGTGGCACGACCCTGGAGTTCCTCTCGCCTTTCCTGTGGAGAGCGCCTCCTCTTGAGATGCGACGGGAACGCGGGAATTCTTTCCCGACCACGCAGGGAAAGGATCCCTCCTCTCGAGCTAGAAGCCGGAAACGGGGCTACTCTGGATGTGGGCAGAACTCTCGTGCTTCCACTCGAGTGGAGACGGGTATGTCGGGGAACTTCTTGATTTGCAGCAAGGGTGTGGATGACTCTTTGGAAGTTCTAAAGGTTAGGTGTGATTAGCCTCGAGACGCCTCAGCGGAAATGGGCCTCATTTCGCCTAGACGGGGGAACCTCCTGGATTTTCTCGAGTTGCAGCAGGTGCTCTCGACTTATGTCGGGGACCTCAGGGACCTGCTCTGGTGGCCTCAGGAAAGGCCAGTCCCCAAGCAAGTTGCTCGGGGCCTCTAGAGATTCCTCTCCCGTGCGGGGCCTAAGATCTTGTGTGGAGTCGGTGCCAGAAACGGAGCATTCCTCTCCAGTGCTGACATGGATCTTGGGGTACTTCTGGAGTCTCCCCCAGGGGAGTCAGTCCTCGTCTGGAAGTGGGGCATGCACGTGCGCTTTCGTCCGAGCTGTAGCAGCAGTGTCGCGCTTCCCTTCCGTGGATCAAGGGATCTGTGGCTGTCCCTCGAGGCTTTCCCACGAAACTTTCCCACGAGGCTTTCCCACGAGGCCTATCCCACAGGGCTGTCCACGTGCCACCGTGGTGTGAGTTGATCCTCGACTTGAAAGTCGAGGCAGTGCAGGGAAATCAGGTTCCCTGGAATGGACGGAGACATCTGGTGGTCTCTGGGAATGATGGCAAGACCCTGGAGTCTCTCTCGCCCTTCCTGTGGAGAGCGCCTCCTCTTGAGATGCGACGGGACGCCGGGAATTCTTTCGCGACACGCAGCGGAAGGATGCCTCCTCTGAGGTAGGAGGCGGAAACGGCTCCTTTGGATGTGGGCGGGACTCTCCATGCTTCCTCTCGAGTGGAGACGGGTATGTCGGGGAACTTCTTGTGTTTGCATCAAGGGTGTAAAGGACCCTTTGGAAGTTCCCAGAGGTTAGGTGTGATTGCCTGGAGACGCCTCAGCGGAAATGGGCCTCATCTCGCTGGAGGGGAGAACCTCCTGGATTTTTCTCGATTTGCGGCAGGTGCTCTCGACTTTCCACGGGGACCTCAGGGACCCGCTCTGGCTGGCCTCAGGAAAGGCCAGTCCCCATCGCGAGTTGGCTCAAGGGCCTCCCGGGATTCCGCACCCGTTGATGCCAGGGCATAAGACCTTGTGTGGAGTTAGCACCGGGAACCTGAGGATTCCTCTCCCAGTGCTGACATGGATCTTGGGGTACTTCTGGAGTCTCGCCAGGGGCGTCAGTCCATCGTCTTCGAGTGGGGGCATGCACGTGCGCTTTCCTCCGGAGTTGTAGCGGCAGTGTCACCCTTCCCTTTCGCGTGGAATCAAGGGGATCTGTGGCTTTCCCCTCGAGGCTTTCCCTTGAGGGCTTTCCCACGAGGCTTTCCCACAGAGCTGACCCACGTGCCACCGTGGTGTGAGTCGATCCTCGGTATGAAAGTCGAGGCAGTGCAGGGGAAAGCAGGTTTCCCTGGAAAGGACTGAGACATCTGGGGACTCTGGGAATGGTGGCATGACCGTGGAGTTCCTCTCGCCTTTCCTGTGGAGAGCGCCTCCTCTTGAGATGCGACGGGAACGCCGGGAATTCTTTCCCGAACACGCAGGGAAAGGGTCCCTCCTCTCGAGCTTGGAGGTCGGAAACGGGGCTCCTTTGGATGCGGGCGAGATTCTCGTGCTTCCTCTCGATTGGAGACGGGTATGTCGGGGAACATCTTGAGTTGCAACAAGGGTGTGAAAGGACCCTTTGGAAGTTCCAGATGTTAGATGTGATTAGCCTCCAGACCCCTCAGCGGAAATGGGCTTCATCTCGCCTGGAGGGGAGAACCTCCTGGATTTTCTCGAGTTGCGGCAGGTGCTCTCGAATTATAATGGGGACCTCAGGGACCCGCTCTGGTGGCCTCAGGAAAGGCCAGTCCCCATGGGAGTTGCTCAGGTGCCTCTCGGGATTCCTCTCCCGTCGATGCCGGTGCCTAAGACATTGTGTGGAGTCGGTGCCGGAACCTGAGGATTCCTCTCCAGTGCTGACATGGATCTTCGGGGTACTTCTGGAGTCTCCCCAGGGGAGTCAGTCCTCGTTTCGAGTGGGGGCATGCACGTGCGCTTTCCTCCCGAGCTGTAGCAGCAGTGTCACACTTCCCTTCGCGTGGATCAAGGGATCCTGTGGCTTTCCCTAGAGGCTTTCCCACGAGGCTTTCCCACAGGGCTGTCCCACGTGCCACCGTGGTGTGAGTCGATCCTCGGCTTGAAAGTCGAGGCAGTGCAGGGAAAACTGGTTTCCCTTGAATGGACTGAGACATCTGGGGGACTCTGGGAATGGTGGCACGACCCTGGAGTTCCTCTCGCCTTTCCTGTGGAGAGCGCCTCCTCTTGAGATGCGACGGGAACGCCGGGAATTCTTTCCCGAACACGCAGGGAAAGGATCCCTCCTCTTGAGCTAGGAGCCGGAAACGGGGCTCCTCTGGATGTGGGCGGGACTCTCGTGCTTCCTCTCCAGTGGAGACGGGTATGTCGGGGAACATCTTGAGTTGCAGCAAGGGTGTGAAGGACCCTTTGGAAGTCCCAGATGTTAGATGTGATTAGCCTCGGGACCCCTCAGCGGAAATGGGCCTCATCTCGCCTGGAGGGAAGAACCTCCTGGATATTCTCGAGTTGGGGCAGGTGTTCTCGTATTATAATGGGGACCTCAGGGACCCGCTCTGGTGGCCTCAGGAAAGGCCAGTCCCCATGGGAGTTGCACGGGGCCTCTCGGGATTACTCTCCCGTCGATGCCGGGGCCTAAGACCTTGTGTGGAGTCGTTGCCGAAACCTGAGGATTCCTCCCCAGTGCTGACATGGATCTTGGGGTTACTTCTGGAGTCTCCACAGGGGAGTCAGTCCTCGTGTCGAGTGGGGGCATGTACGTGCGCTTTCCTCCCGAGCTGTAGCAGCAGTGTCGCGCTTACCTTCCCGTGATCAAGGGATCTGTGGCTTTCCCTCGAGGCTTTACCACTAGGCTTTCCCACAGGGATGTCCCACGTGCCACCGATGGTGTGAGTCGATCCTCGGCTTGAACGTCGAGGCAGTGCAGGGAAAACAGGTTTCCCTGGAATGGACTGAGACATCTGGGACTCTGGGAATGGTGGCACGACCCTGGAGTCCTCTGCCTTTCCTGTGGAGAGCACCTCCTCTTGAGTTGCGACGGAAACCCTTCGAATTCTTTCCCGACCACGCAGGGAAAGGAACTCTCCTCTCGAGCTAGGAGGGGGAAACCGGGTTCCTCTGGATGTGGGCGGGACTCTCGTGCTTCCTCTCGAGTGGAAACGGGTATGTCGGGGAACTTCTTGATTTGCAGCAAGGGTGTGAAGGACCCTTTGGAAGTTCCAGGTGTTGGATGTGTTTAGCCTCGAGACGCCTCAGCGGAAATGGGCCTCATCTCGCCTGGAGGGTAGAACCTCCTGGATTTTTTCGATTTGTTGGCAGGTGCTCTCGACTTACGATGGGGACCTCAGGGACCCGCTCTGGTGGCCTCAGGAAAGGCCAGTCCCCATGGCAAGTTGCTCGGGGCCTCTCGGGATTCCTCTCCCGTCGATACTGGGGCCTAAGATCTAGTGTGGATTCGGTGCCGGAACCTGAGCATTCCTCTCCAGTGCTGACATGGATCTTGGGGTACTTCTGGAGTCTCTCCAGTGGAGTCAGTCCTCGTCTCGAGTGGGGGCATGCACGAGCGTTTTCCTCCCGAGCTGTAGCAGCAGTGTCACGCTTCCCTTCACGTGGATCAAGGGATCTGTGGCTTTCCCTCGAGGCTTTCCACGAGGCTTTCAGACGAGGCGTTCCCACGAGGCTTTCCCACAGGGCTGTCCGCTTCATGCCACCGTGGTGTTAGTCGATCCTCGGCTTGAAAGTCGAGGCTGTGCAGGGAAAACACGTTTCCCTGGAATGGACTGAGACATCTGGGGGACTCTGGAATGGTGGCACGACCCTGGAGTTCCTCTCGCCTTTCCTGTGGAGAGCGACTCCTCTTGAGATGGCAACGGGAACGTCGGGAATTCTTTCCGACCACGCAGGGAAAGGATCCCTCCTCCCGAGCATGGGGCGGAAACGGGTACTCCTCTGGATGTGGGTGGGACTCTCGTGTTTCCAATCGAGTGGAGACGGGGTATGTCGGGGAACTTCTTGAGTTTGCAGCAAGGGTGTGAAGGACCCTTTGGAAGTTCCAATTGTTAGATGTGATTAGCCTCGAGACGCCTCAGCGGAAATGGGCCTCAACTCGCCTGAGGGAGAACCTCCTGGATTTTCTCGAGTTGTCGGGCAGGTGCTCTCGACTTACGACCGGGACCTCAGGGACCCGCTCTGGTGGCCTCAGGAACGGCCAGTCCCCATGCGAGTTCCTCGCGGGCCTCTCGGGATTCCTCTCCCGTCGATGCCGGGGCCTAAGATCTTGTGTGGAGTGGGTGCCGGAACCTCAGGATTCCTCTCCAGTGCTGACATGGATCTCGGGGTACTTCTGGAGTCTCCCCAGCGGAGTCAGTCCTCGTCTCGAGTGGGGGCATGCACGTGTGCTTTCCTCCGAGCTGTAGCAGCAGTGTCACGCTTCCCTTCGCGTGGATCAAGGGATCTGTGGCTTTCCCTCGAGGCTTTCCCACGAGGCTTTCACACGAGGCATTCCCAAGAGGCTTTCCCACAGGGCTGTCCTACATGCACCCGTGGTGTTAGTCGATCCTTGGCTTGAAAGTCGAGGCTGTGCAGGGAAAACAGGTTTCCATGGAATGGACTGATACATCTGGGCGACTCAGGGAATGGTGGCACGACCCTGGAGTTCCTCTAACCTTTCTAGTGGAGAGTGCCTCCTCTTGAGATGCGACGGGATCGCCTGGAATTCTTTCCCGAGCACGCAGGGAAAGGATCCCTCCTCTCGAGCTAGGAGGCGGCAATGGGGTCCCTCTGGATGTGGGCGGGACTCTCGTGCTTCCTCTCGAGGGGAGACGGTATGTCGGGGAACTTCTTGAGTTGCAGCAAGGGTGTGAAGGACCCTTTGGAAGTTCCAGAGGTTAGTTGTGATTAGCCTGGAGACGCCTCAGCGGAAATGGGCCTCATCTGGCCTGGAGAGGAGAACCTCCTGGATTTTCTCGAGTTGCGGCAGGTGCTCTCGACTTTCCACGGGGACCTCAGGGACCCGCTCTGGTGGCCTCAGGAAAGGCCAGTCCCCATGCAAGTTGCTCAGGGGCCTCTCGGGATTCCTCTCCGGTCGATGCCGGGGCATAAGACCCTGTGGGGATCGGTGCCGGAACCTGAGGATTGCTCTCCAGTGCTGATATCGATATTGGTACTTCTGGAGTCTCCCCAGGGGAGTCAGTCCTCGTCTCGAGTGGGGCCATGCACCTGCTCTTCCCTCCCGAGCTGTAGCAGCAGTGTCACGCTTCCCTCGCGTGGATCATGGGATCAGCCGACTTTCCCTCGAGGCTTTCCCATAGAGGCTTTCCCAAGAGGCTTACCACAGGGCTGTCCACGTGCCACCGTGGTGTGAGTCGATCCTCGGTTGAAAGTCGAGGCAGTGCAGGGAAAACAGCTTACCCTGGCATGGACTGAGACATTTGCGGGACACTGGGAATGGTGCACTACCCTGGAGTCCTCTCGCCTTTCCTGTGGGAGTGCCTCCTCTTTAGATGCGACGGGAACGCCGGAATTCTTTCCCGATCACGCAGGGAAAGGAACCCTCCTCTCCAGCTATGAGGCGGAATCGGGGCTCCTCTGGATGTGGCGGGACTCTGGTGCTTCCTCTCGAGTGGAGACGGGTATGTCGGGGAACTTCTTGAGTTGCAGCAAGGGTGTGAAGGACCCTTTGGAGTTCAGGTGTTAGATGTGTTTAGCCTCGAGACGCCTCAGCGGAAATGGGCCTCATCTCGCCTGGAGGGGAGAACCTCCTGGATTTTGTCGAGTTTCGGCAGGTGCTCTCGACTACGACGGGGACCTCAGGGACCCGCTCTGCTGGCCTCAGGAAAGGCCAGTCCCCATCCGAGTTGCTCGGGCCTCTCGGGATTCCTCTCCCGTCGATGCCGGGCCTAAGATCTTTTGTGGAGTGGGTGCCGGAACCTGAGGATTCCTCTCCAGTGCTGACATGGATCTTGGGTACTTCTGGAGTCTCCCAAGGGAGTCAGTCCTCGTGTCGAGTGGGGGCATGCACGTGCGCTTTCCTCCGAGCTGTAGCAGCAGTGACGCGCTTCCCTTCGCGTGGATCAAGGGATCTGTGGCTTTCCCTCGAGGCTTTCCCACTAGGGCTTTTCCAAGGGCTGTCCCACGTGCCACCGTGGGTGTGAGTCGATCCTCGGCTTGAAAGTCGAGGCAGTGCAGGGAAAACAGGTTTCCCTGGAATGGACTGAGACATCTGGGGGACTCGGGAATGGTGGCACGACCCTGGAGTTTCTCTGCCTTTCCTGTGGAGAGAGCACCTCTTTTGAGATGCGACGGAACGCCGGAATTCTTTCCCGACCACGCAGGGAAAGGAACCCTCCTCTCGAGCTAGGAGGGGGAAAACGGGGTTCTCTGGATGTGGGCGGGACTCTCGTGCTTCCTCTCGAGTGGAGACGAGTATGTCGGGGAACTTCTTGATTTGCAGCAAGGGTGTGAAGGACCTTTGGAAGTTCAGGTGTTAGATGTGATTAGCCTCGAGACACCTCAGCGGAAATGGGCCTCATCTCGCCTGGAGGGGAGAACTCCTGGATTTTCTCGATTTATGGATGGGTGGCTCGTCGACTTACCGTGGGGATTCCGTCGGGACCCCGCTCTGGTGGCACTCAGGAAAGGGCCAGTCCCCATGCGAGTTGACTCGGGGGGCCTCTGGGATTCCTCTCACTTCGATGCATTGGGCCTAGACTTGTGTGGAGTCGCGTCCGAGAAACCTGAGCATTCCTTCTCAGTGCTGACATGGATCTTGGGGCACTTTGGGTCTGTCAGTGAGTCAGTCTGCGTTTGAGTGGGGGCCTGACATGCGCTTTCCTCCGAGTGATAGCAGGCGGTGGTTTTACGCTTGCGCTTCTCGCGTGATCAAGGGATCTGTGGATTTCGCCTCGAGGCTTCCCTACAAGGTTTCTCACCAGGCGTTCCGACGCGGCGAGGCTTTGCGCCCAAAGGGTGTCCTGACATGGCCATCATGGTGTGAGTCGATCTCGCGTGAAAGTGGATCGGAGTGGGAGGGAAAACAGAACTCCTTACAGTAGGTGGTACTGTCCCCTTGGGTGGGTTATTCCAGGGAGCTCGCGCTGGGGTGTTTGCCGCGGGAGGTTGGCGGGCCTGCAAGGCTACATGTGAGAAAGCCAATGGATTAGGCTGCAGTCTGAGCTGGCCTCAGGTCCTCTGGCAGAGCCATTGGGTGCCAGCACCT
>NW_017205533.1:0-5245 GCF_001704415.2 Capra hircus
ATGCGAGTTGCTCGGGTCTCTCGGGATTTCTCTGGCCGTCCATGCCGGGGCTTAAGACCTTGTGTGGTGTCGGAGCCGGAAACGTAAGGATTCCTCTCTAGTGCTGGCATGGATCTTGGGTACCTCTGCAGTCTCCCCAGGGGAGTCAGTCCTCGTCTCCAAGTAGGGCATGCACCTGCGCTTTCCTCCGAACTGCAGCAGCAGTGTCAGCTTCCCTCCCGTGGATCAAGGGGATCAGTGGTTTCCCTCGGGGCTTTCGCATGAGGCTTTCACACGAGGCTTTCCC
Source organism: Capra hircus (assembly GCF_001704415.2). Classification (NCBI taxonomy): domain Eukaryota; kingdom Metazoa; phylum Chordata; class Mammalia; order Artiodactyla; family Bovidae; genus Capra; species Capra hircus. The sequence continues at coordinate 287 of NW_017205533.1, forward strand.
ACAGGGCTGTCCCACGTGCCACCGTGGAGTCAGCCGATCCTCGGCTTGAAAGTCGAGGCAGTGCATGGAAAAACAGTTTTCCCTGCAATGGACTGAGGCATCTGGGGGACTCTGGGAATGGTGGCATGACTCTGGAGTTCCTCTCGCCTTTCCTGTGGACAGCCCCTTCTCTTGAGATGGCACGGGAACGCCGGGAATTCTTTCCCGACCACGAAGGGAAAGGATCCGTCCAGTCGAGCTATGAGGCCGAAACGGGGCTCCTCTGGATGTGGGCGGGACTCTCGTGTTTCCTCTCGAGTGGAGACGGGTATGTCGGGGAACTTCTTGAGTTGCAGCATGGGTGTGAAGGAGCCTTTGGAAGTTCGGAGGTTAGGTTTGATTAGCCTCGAGACGCCTCAGATGAAATGGGCCTCATCTCGCCTGTAGGGGAGAACTCCTGGATTTTCTCGAGTTGCGGCAGGTGCTATCGACTTACGACAGGGACCTCAGGGACCCGCTCTGGTGACCTCAGGAAAGGCCAGTCCCCCATGCGCGTTGCTCGGTGGTCTCTCGGGATTCCTCTCCCGTTGATTCTGGGGCCTAAGACCTTGTGTGGAGTCGGTGCCGGAACCTTCGGATTCCTCTGCAGTGCTGACATGGATCTTGGGGTACTTTCTGGAGTCTCCCCAGAGGAGTCAGTCCTCGTCTCGTGTGGGGGAATGCACGTGCGATTTCCTCCCAAGCTGTAGCAGCAGTGTCATGCTTCCCTTCGCGAGGATCAAGGGATCTGTGGCTTTCCCTGGAGGCTTTCCCACGAGGCTTTCCTACGAGGCTTTCCCACGAGGCTTCCCACGAGGCTTTCCACAGGGCTGTCCCACGTGCCAGCGTGGTGTGAGTCGATCTTCGGCTTGAAAGTGGAGGCAGGGCAGGGAAAACATCGTTTCCCTGGAATGGACTGAGACATCTCGGGGACTCTGGGAATGGTGGCACGACCCTGGAGTTCCTCTCGCCTTTCCTGTGGAGAGCGCCTCCTCTTGAGATGCGACGGGAACGTGGGGAATTCTCTCCCCACCACGCAGGGAAAGGATCCCTCCTCTCGAGCTAGGAGGCGGAAACGGGGCTCCTCTGGATGTGGGCGGGACTCTCGTGCTTCCTCTCGAGTGGAGACGGGTATGTCGGGGAACTTCTTGAGTTGCAGCAAGGGTGTGAAGGACCCTTTGGAAGTTCCAGATGTTAGATGTGATTAGCCTCGAGACGCCTCAGCGGAAATGGGCCTCATCTCGCCTGGAGGGGAGAACCTCCTGGATTTTCTCGAGTTGCGGCAGGTGCTCTCGACTTACGACGGGGACCTCAGGGACCCGCTCTGGTGGCATCAGGAAAGGCCAGTTCCCAAGCGAGTTGCTCGGGGGCCTCTCGGGATTCATCTCCCGTCGATGCCGGGGCCTAAGACCTTGTGTGGAGTCAGTGCCGGAACCTGAGGATTCCTCTCCAGTGCTGACATGGATATGGGGTACTTCTGGAGTCTCCCCAGGGGAGTCAGTCCTCGTCTCGAGTGGGGGCATGCACGTGGGCTTTCCTCCCGAGCTGTAGCAGCAGTGTCGCTCTTCCCTTCTCGTGGATCAAGGCATCTGTGGCTTTCCCTCGAGGCTTTCCCACGAGGCTTTCCCACGAGGCTTTCCCACAGGGCTGTCCCACGTGCCACCGTGGGTGTGAGTCGATCCTCGGCTTGAAAGTCAAGGCAGTGCAGGGAAAACAGGTTTCCCTGGAATGGACTGAAACATCTGGGGAACTCTGGGAATCGTGGCACGACCCTGGAGTTCCTCTCGCCTTTCCTGTGGAGAGCGCCTCCTCTTGAGGTGCGACGGGAACACTGGGAATTCTTTCCTGACCACGCAGGGAAAGGATCCCTTCTCTCGAGCTAGGAGGCGGAAACGGGGCTCCTCTGGATATGGGCGGGACTCTCGTGCTTCCTCTCGAGTGGAGACGGGTATGTCGGGGAACTTCTTGAGTCGCAGCAAGGGTGTGAAGGACCCTTTGGAAGTTCCAGAGGTTAGGTGTGGTTAGTCTCGACATGCCTCAGCGGAAATGGGCCTCATGTATCCTGGAATGGAGAGGCTCCTGGATATTCCCTAGTTTCAGCAGGTGCTCTCGAGTTACGACGGGGACTTCAGGGACCCGCTCTGGCGGCCACAGGAAAGGCCAGTCATCATGCGTGTTCCTAGGGGGCCTCTCGTGATTCCTCTCCCGTCGATGCCGGGGCCTAAGACCTTGTGTGAGTCGGGCCGGAACCTGAGGATTCCTCTCCAGTACTGACATGGATTTTGGGGTACTTCTGGAGTCTCCACAAGGGAGTGAGGCCTCGTCTCGAGTGGGGGCATGAGCGTGCCCTTTCTTCCCATGCTGTAGCAGCAGTGTCACACTTCCCCTTGCGTGGACCAAGGGGTCTGTGGCTTTCCGTCGAGTCTTTCCCACGAGGCTTTCCCACAGCGCTGTCCCACGTGCCACGGTGGTGTGAGTCGATCCTCGGCGTGAAAGCCGAGGCAGTGAAGGGAAAACAAGTTCCTGTGGAATGGACTGAGACGTCTCGGGGAGTCTCGGAATGGTGGCACGACCCTGCAGTTCCTCTCCCCTTTCCTTTGGAGAGCGCCTCCCGTTGAGATGCGATGGGAATGCCGGGAATTCTTTCCCGACCAAGCAGGGAAAGGATCCCTCATCTCGAGCTACGAGGCGGAAACGGAGCTCCTCTGGATGTGGCCGGGACCCTCGTGCTTCCTCTTGAATGGAGACGGGTATGTCGGGGAACTTCTTGAGTTGCAGCATGACTGTGAAAGACTCTTTGGAAGTTCCAGAGGTCACGTGTGATTAGCCTCGAGACACCTCAGTGGAAACGGGCCTCATCTCGCCTGGAGGGGAGAACCTCCTGGATTTTACCGAGTTGCGGCAGGTGCTCTCGACTTACGACGGGGACCTCATGGACCCGCTCTGGTGACCTCAGTAAAGGCCAGTCCCCATGCGAGTTGCTAGAGGGCGTGTCACTATTCCTCTCCCGTCAATGCCAGGGCCTAAGACCTTGTGTGGAGTCGGGGCCAGAACCTGAAGATTCCTCTCCAGGGCTGACATGCATCTTGAGGTACTTCTGGAGTCTCCCCAGGGTAGTCAGTCCTCGACTCGAGTGGGGCATGCACGTGCGCTTTCCTCCCGTGCTGTAGCAGCAGTGTCAAGCTTCCCATCGCGTGGATCAAGGGATCTGTGGCTTTCCCTCGAGGCTTTCAGACGAGGCTTTCCCACAGGGCTCTCCCACGTACCACCGCGATCCTCGCCTCTGCCACCGCGATCCTCGCCGTGCAAGTCGAAGCAGTGCAGGGAAAACAGGATCCTCTGGAATGGACTGAGACATCTGGGGGATTCTTGGAATGGTGGCACGACCCATGAGTTCCTCTCGCCTTTCCTGTGCAGCGCGCCTCCTCTTGAGATGCGTCGGAAATGCCAGAAATTCTTCCCGAGGAAGCATAGAAGGATCCCTTATCTCGAGCTTGGAGGAGGAAACGGAGCTCCTCTGGAGGTGGCTGGACCCTCGTGCTTCCTCTGGAGTGGAGACGGGTATGTCGGGGAACTTCTTGAGTTGTAGCAAGGGTGTGTAGGACCCTTTGGAAGTTCCAGAGTTTAGGCGTGATTACTCTCGAGACGCCGCAGAGAAAATGGGCCTCATCTCGACTGAAGCAGAGAACCTCCTGGATTTTCTCGAGTTGCGGCAGGTGCTCTCAACATACGACCGTGACCTCAGGGACAGTGTAGCAGGTGTGTCACGCTTCCCGTCGCGGGGATCAAGGGATCTGTGGCTTTCCCTCGAGGCTTTCCCACGAGGCCTTCCCACAGGGCTGTCCCACGTGACACCATGGTGTGAGTCGATACTCGGCGTGAAAGTCGAGGCAGTGCAGGGAAAACAGGTTCCTCTGAAATGGACTGACACATTTGGGGGACTCTTGGAATGGTGGCTCGACCCTGGAGTTCCTCTCGCCTTTCCTATTGAGAGCCCTTACTCTTGAGATGCCACGGGAACGCCGAAAAATCTTTCCTGACTAAGCAGGATAGGATCCCTCATCTCAAGCTGCCAGGTGGAAACGGGGTTCCTCTGGATGTGGGCGGGACCCTCATGCTTCCTCTCTAGTGGAGACGGGTATGTCGGGGAACTTCTTGAGTTGCAGCAAGGACGCTTTTGAATTTCCAGAGTTTAGGTGTGATGAGCCTCCAGACGCCTCAGAGGAAATGGGCCTCATCTCGCCTGGAGGGGAGAACCTCCTGGATTTTCTAGAGTTGGGCAGGGTCTCTCGAGTTAAGACGGGGACCTCAGGGACCCGCTCTGGTGGCCTCAGGAAAGGCCAGTGCCCATGGGAGTTGCAAGGGGGCCTTTCGGGATTCCTCTCCCCTCGATGTTGGGGCCTAAGACCTTGTGTGGAGTCGGGGCCGGAACCTGAGGATTCCTCCCCAGTGCTGACATGGGTCTTGGCGTATTTCTGGAGTCTCCCCTGGGGAGTCAGTGCTCCTCTCGTGTGGGTGCATGCACGTGAGCTTTCCTCACGAACTGTAGCAGCAGTGTCACACTTCCCGTCGCGTGGATCAAGGGATCTGTGGCTTTCCCTCGAGGCTTTCCCACGAGGATTTTCCTCAGGGCTGTCCCACGTGCCACCGTGGTGTGAGTCGATCCTCGGCTTGAAAGTCGAGGCAGTGCAGGGAAAACAGGTTTCCCTGGAATTGACAGAGATATCTGGGGGACTCTGGGAATGGTGGAACGACCCTGGAGTTTCTCTCGCCTTTCCTGTGGAGAGGGCCTCCTCTTGAGATGCGACTGGAACGCCGGGAATGCTTTCCAGACCACGCAGGGAAAGGATCCTCCTCTCGAGCTATGAGGTGGAAACGGTGCTCCTCTGAAAGTGGGCGGGAAGATGTTGACTCTCGAGTGGAGACGGGTATGTCGGAGAA
>NW_017205534.1:0-5245 GCF_001704415.2 Capra hircus
GGATTCCTCTCCCGTCGATGCCGGGCCTAAGACCTTGTGGAGTCGGTGCCAGAACCTGAGGATTCCTCTCCAGTGCTGACATGGATCTTGGGGTACTTCTGGGTCTCGCAGGGGAGTCAGACCTCGTTTCGAGTGGGGGCATGCACGTGCGCTTTCCTCCCGAGCTGTAGCAGCAGTGTCACGCTTCCCTTTGCGTGGATCAAGGGATCTGTAGCTTTCCCCTCGAGGCTTTCCCACTAGGCCTTCCCACGAGGCTTTCCCACAGGGCTGTCCCACGTGCCACCGTGGTGTGAGTCGATCCTCGGCTTGAAAGTCGAGGCAGTGCAGGGAAAACAGGTTTCCCTGGAATGGACTGAGACATCTGGGGACTCTGGGAATGGTGGCACGACCCTGGAGTTCCTCTCGCCTTTCCTGTGGAGATGCTTCCTCTTGAGATGCGCCGGGACGCCGGGATTCTTTCCCAACACGCAGGGAAAGGATCCCCCCTCACGAGCTAGGAGGCGAAACGGGCTCCTCTGGATGTGGGCGGACTCTCGTGCTTCCTCTCGAGTGGAGACGGGTACGTCGGGGAACTACTTGAGTTGCCAGCAAGGTGTGAAGGGACCCTTTGGAAGTTCCAGAAGTGGTGTGATTAGCCTCGAGACCTCTCAGCTGAAATGGGCCTCATCTCGCCTGGAGGGGGAGAACCTCCTGGATTTTCTCGAATTGCGGCAGGTGCTCTCGACTTACGACGGGGACCTCAGGGACACGCTCTGGTGGCCTCAGGAAAGGCCAGTCCCCATGCGAGTTGCTCGGGGCCTCTCGGGATTCCTCTCCCTTCGATGCCGGGGCCTAAGGTCTTGTGTGGAGTCGGTGCCGAACCTGAGGATTCCCCTCCAGTGCTCACATGGATCTTGGGGTACTTCTGGAGTCTCCCCAGGGAGTTAGTCATCGTCTCGTGTGGGGCATGCACCTGCGCTTTCCTCCCTAGCTGTAGCAGCAGTGTCATGCTCCCGTCGCGTGGATCAAGGGATCGGTGGCTTTCCCTCGAGGCTTTCCCACGAGACTTTCCCACAGGGCTGTCCCACGTGCCACCGTGGTGTGAGTCTATCCTCAGCTTGAAAGTCGAGGCAGTGCAGGGAAAACAGGTTTCCCTGGAATGGACTGAGACATCTGGGGGACTCTGGGAATCGTGGCACCACCGTGGAGTTCCTCTCGCCTTTCCTGTTGAGAGCGCCTCCTCTTGAGATGCGAGGGGAACGCCCGGAATTTTTTCCCGAACACGCAGTGAAAGGTTCCCTCCTCAAGAGCTAGGAGGCGGAAACGGGGCTCCTCTGGATGTGATCGGGACTCTCGTGCTTCCTCTCAAGTGGAGACGGGTATGTCGGGGAACTTATTGAGTTGCAGCAAGGGTGTGAATGACCCTTTGGAAGTTTCCAGAAGTTAGCTGTGATTAGCCTCGAGACACCTCAGCGGAAAGGGCCTCATCTCGCCTGGAGGGGAAAACCTCCTGGATTTTCTCCAGTTGCGGCAGGTGCTCTGGACTTACGAAGGGGACTTTAGGGACCCGATCTGGTTTCCTCAGGAAAGGCCAGTCCCCATGCGAGTTGCTCGGGGGCCTCTCGGGATTCCTCTTCCGTCGATGCTGGGGCCTAAGTCCTTGTGTGGAGTCCGTGCCGGAACCTGAGGATTCCTTTCCAGTGCTGACATGAATCTCGGGGGTACTTCTGGAGTCTCCCCAGGGGAGTCAGTCCTTGTCTCGAGTGGGGGCCAGCACATGAGCTTTCCTCCCGAATGTAGCAGCAGTGTCGAGCTTTCCTTCGCGTGGATCAAGGGATCTGTTGGCTTTCCCTCGAGCTTTCCCTTGAGGCTTTCGCACAGGGCTGTCCCACAGCCACCGTGGCGTGAGTCGATCCTCGGCTTGAAAGCGAGGCAGTGCAGGGAAATCAGTTTTCCCTGGAATGAAATGAGACATCTGGGGACTCTGGAATGGTGGCACGACCCTGGAGTTCGTCTCGCCTTTCCTGTGGAGAGCGCCTCCTCTTGAGATGCGACAGGAACGCGTAATTCTTTCCCGTACACCCAGCGATTGGATCCCCTCCTCTCGAGCTAGGAGACGGAAATGGGGCTTCTCTGGATGTGGGCGGGACTTTCGTGCTTCTCTCGAGTGGAGACGGGTATGTCGGGGAACTTCTTGAGTTGCAGCAAGGGTGTGAAGGACCCTTTGGAAGTTCCAGAGGCTAGGTGTCATTAGCCTCGAGATGCCTCAGCGGAAATGGGCCTCATCTCGCCTGGAGGGGAGAACCTCCTGGATTTTCTCGAGTTGCGGCAGGTGCTCTCGCCTTACGATGGCGGACCTCAGGGACCCGCTCTGGTGGCCTCAGGAAAGGCCAGTCCCCATGCGAGTTGCTCGGGGCCTCTCGGATTCCTCTCCCGTCGATGCCCGGGCCTAAGACCTTGTGTGGAGTCGGTGCCGGGACCTGAGGCATCCTCTCCAGTGCTGACATGGATCCTGGAATACTCTGGAGTCTCCCCAGGGAAGTCAGTCCTCGTCTCGTTGGGGGCATTCACGTGCGCGCTTTCCTCCCGAGCTGTAGCACAGTGTTACGGCTTCCCTTCGCGTGGATCAAGGGATCTGTGGCTTTCCCTTGAGGCTTTCCCACGAGGCTTTCCCACGATGCTTTCCCACAGGGCTGTCCCACGTGCCACCGTGGTGTGAGTCTATCCTCGGCTTGAAAGTCGAGGCCAGTGCAGGGAAAAGAGATTTCCCTGGAATGGGACTGAGACATCTGGGGGGTCTCTGGGAATGGTGTCACGACCCTGGAGTCCCTCTCGCCTTGCCTGTTGGAGAGCGCTTCAACTTGAGATGCCGACGGGAACGCCGGGAATTCTTTCCCGACCACGCAGTGAAAGGACCCCTCCTCTCGAGCTATGAGGCGGAAACGGAGATCCTCTGGATGTGGGCGGGATTCTCTTGCTTCATCTCGAGTGGGAGACGGGTATGTCGGGGAACTTCTTGAGTTGCAGCAAGGGTGTGAAGGACCCTTTGGAAGTTCCAGAGGTTAGCTGTGATTAGCCTCGAGACGCCTCAGCGGAAATGGGCGTCATCTCGCATGGAGAGGAGAACCTCCTGGATTTTCTCGGTTGTGGCTGGTGCTCTCGACTTACGACGGGACCTCAGGGACTCTCTCTGGTGGTCTCAGGAAAGGCCAGTCCCCATGTGAGTTGCTCGGTGGCCTCTCGGATTCCTGTCCCGTCGATGCCGGGGCCTAAGACCTTGTGTGGAGTCGGTGCCGGAACCTGAGGATTCCTCGCCAGTGCTGACATGGATATTGGGGTACTTCTGGAGTCTCCCCAAGGGAGTCAGTCCTCGTCTCGAGTGAGGCATGCACGTGCGCTTACCTCCCGAGCTGTAGCAGCAGTGTCATGCTTCCCTTCATGTGTATCAAGGGATCAGTGGCTTTCCCTCGAGGCTTTCCACGAGGCTTTCCCACGAGGCTTTCCCACAGGGCTGTCCCACGTGCCACCGTGGTGCGAGTAGATCACCGGCTTGAAAGTCGAGGCTGTGCATGGAAAACAGGTTTCCCTGGAATGGACTGAGACATCTTTGGGACTCTGGAAATGGTGGCACGACCGTGGAGTTCCTCTGGCCTTTCCTGTGGAGAGCGCCTCCTCTGGAGATGCGACGGGAACGCCCGGAAACTCTTTCCCGACCACACAGGGAAAGGATCCCACCTCTCGAGCTAGGAGGCGGAAACCGGGCTACTCTGGATGTGGGCGGGACTTTCGTGCTTCCTCTCGAGTGGAGACGGGTATCTCGGGGAACGTGTTGAGTTGCATCAAGGGTGTGAAGGACCCTTTGGAAGTTCCAGAGTTTACGTGTGATTAGCCTTGGGACGCCTCATCGGAAATGGGCCTCATCACGCCTGGAGGGAGAACCTCCTGGATTTTCTCGAATTGCGGCAGGTGCTCTCGAATTACGACGAGGACCTCAGGGTCCCGCTCTGGTGGCCTCAGGAAAGGCCTGTCCCCATAAGAGTTGCTCGGGGGCCTGTCGGGATTTCTCTACTGTCGATGATGGGGCCTAAGACTTTGTGTGGAGTCGGTGCCGGAACCCGAGGATTCCTCTCCTGTGCATGGCTTTTGGGTACTTCTGGAGTCTCCCCAGGGGAGTCAGTCCTCGTCTCGAGTGGGGCATGTACTTTCGCTTTCCTCCTGAGGTGTGGCAGCAGTGTCACGCTTCCCTTCGCGTGGTTCAAGGGATCTGTGGCTTTCCTCGAGGCTTTCCCAGCAGTCTTTCCCACGAGGCTTTCCCACAGGGCTGTCCCACGTGCCATCGTAGTGTGAGTCGATCCTCCGCTTGAAAGTCGAGGCAGTGCCAGGAAAACAGCTTTCCCTGAAATGGACTGAGACATCTGGGGGACTCTGGGAATGGTGGCACGACCCTGGAGTTCCTCTCGCCTTTCCTGTGGAGAGCGCATCCTCTTGAGATGAGACGGGAACGCCGGGAATTCTTTCCCGACCACGCAGGGAAAGGATCCCTCCTCTCGAGCTAGGAGGTGGAAACGGGGCTCCTCTGGATGTGGGCGGGACTCTCGTGCTTCCTCTCGAGTGGAGACGGGTATGTCGGGGAACTTCTTGAGTTGCAGCAAGGGTGTGAAGGACCCTTTGGAAGTTTCAGAGGTTAGGTGTGATTAGCTACAAGACGCCTCAGCGTACAAGGGCCTCATCTCGCCAGAGGGGAGAACCTCCTACATTTTCTCGATTTGCAGCAGGTGCTCTCGACTTACGACTGAGACCTCAGGGGACCCACTAGGTGTCCTCAGGAAAGACCAGTCCCCATGCGAGTTGCTCCGGGGCCTCTAGGGATTCCTGTCCCGTGGATTCGGGGCCTAAGCCCTTGTGTGGAGTCGTTGCCGGAACCTGAGGATTCCTCTCCATTGCTGACATGGATCTTGGGGTACTTCTGGAGTCTCCCCAGGGAGTCAGTCCTCGTCTCGAGTGGGGCATGCACGTGCGCTTTCCTCCCGAGCTGTAGCAGCAGTGTCACGCTTCCCTTCTCGTGTATCAAGGGATCTGTTGCTTTCCTTGAGGCTTTCCCACGAGGCTTTCCCACAGGGCTCTCCCACGAGCCACCGTGGTGTGAGTCGATCCTTGGATTGAAAGTCGAGGCAGTGCAGGGAAACAGGTTCCCTGGAATGGACTAAGACATCTGGGGGACTCTGGGAATGGTGTCACGACCCTGAAGTTCCTCTCGCCTTTCCTG
>NW_017205535.1:0-5244 GCF_001704415.2 Capra hircus
TCAGAGCACGTGACGCAACTTGAGAAAAAATCGGGAGGTGTTCTCCCTTCCTGGCGAGATGAGGCCCATTTCCGCTGAGGTGTCTCAAGGCTAATCACACCTAACCTCTGGAACGTCCAAAGGGTCCTTCACACCCCTTGCTGCAACTCAACAAGTTCCCTGACATAACCATCTCCACTCGAGAGGAAGAACGAGAGTCTCGCCCACATCCAGAGGAGCCCCGTTTCCGCCGCATAGCTCGAGAGGTGGGATCCTTTCCCTGCGTGGTCGGGAAAGAATTCCCGGCCTTCCCGTCGCATCTCAAGAGGAGGCGCTCTCAACTGGAAAGGCTAGAGGTACTCCAGGGTCGTGCCACCATTCCCAGAGTCCCCCAGATGTCTCAGTCCATTCCAGGGAAACCTGTTTTCCCTGAACTGCCTCGACTTTCAAGCCGAGGATCGACTCACACCACCGGTGGCGCGTGGACAGCCCTGTGGGAAAGCCTCGTGGGAAAGCCTGGTGGGAAAGCCTCGTGGGAAAACCACGAGGGAAAGCCACAGATCACTTGATCCACGCGAAGAGAAGCGTGACACTGCTGCTACAGATCGGGAGGAAAGCACACGTGCATGCCCCCACTCAAGACGACGACTAACTCCCCTGGGAGGACTTAGAAGTACCCCAAGATCCATGTCAACACTGGAGAGGAATCCTCAGGTTCTGGCACACAAGATCTTAGGCCCCGGCATCGACGGAGAGGAATCTCGAGAGGCCCCGAGCAACTCGCATGGGGCCTGGCCTTTCCTGAGGCCACCAGAGCGGGTCCCTGAGGTCCCCGTCGTAAGACGAGAGCACCTGCCGCAACTAGAAACAATCCAGGAGGTTGTCCCCTCCAGGCGAGATGAGGCCCATTTCCGCTGAGGCGTCTCGAGGCTAATCACACCTAACCTCTGGAACTTCCAAAGGGTCCTTCACACCCTTGTTGCAACTCAAGAAGTCCCCCAATATTCCCGTCTCTACTCGAGAGTAAGCAAGAGAGTCCCGCCCACATCCAGAGGAGCCCCGTTTCCGCCTCCTAGCTAGAGAGGAGGGATCCTTTCCATGCGTGGTCGGGAAAGAATTCCCGGCGTTCTCGTCGCATCTCAAGAGGAGGCGCTCTCACTGAAGGCGAGAGGAACTCCCGGCCTTGCCACCATTCCCAGAGTCCCGCAGATGTCTAAAGTCCATTCCAGGGAAATCTGTTTTCCCTCGATTGCCGCGACTTTCAAGCCGAGGATCGACTCACACCACCGTGGCACGTGGGACAAGCCCTGTGGGAAAGCCTCCTGGGAAAGCCTCGAGGGAAAGCTACAGATCCCTTGATCCACGCGAAAGAAGCGTTGCACTGCTGCTACAGCTCGGGAGGAAATCGCACGTTCATGCCCCCACACAAGACGACGACTAACTCCCCTGGGGAGACTCCAGAAGTACCCCAAGATCCATGTCAGCACTGAAGAGGAAACTTCATGTTCCGCACCGGACTCCACACAGGGTCTTAGGCCCCCGGCATCCACGGGAGAGGAATCCCGAGAGGCCCCGAGCAACTTGCATGGGGACTGGCCTTTCCTAGGCCACCAGAGCGGGTCCCTGAGGTCCCCGTAGTAAGTCAAGAGCACCTGCCGCAACTCGAGAAAATCCAGGAGGTTCTCCCCTCCAGGCGAGATGAGGCCCTTTTCCTCTGAGGCGTCTCGAGGCTAACCATACCTAACATCTGGAACTTCCAAAGGGTCCTTCACACCCTTGCTGCAACTCAAGAAGTTCCCTGACATACCTGACTCCACTCGAGAGGAAGCACGAAGAATCCCGCCCACATCCAGAGGAGCCCCGTTTCCGCCTCATACCTCGAGGTCAGGTATCCTTTCCCTGCATGTTCGGAAAGAATTCCCGTGTTCCTGTCGCATCTCGTGAGGAGGCGCTCTCCACAGGAAAGGCGAGAGAAACTCCAGTGTCGTGCCATCATTCCAAGAGTCCCCCAGATATCTCCGTGTGCCAGGGTCCAGCCCGCTTGGATCCAGGGAATTCGACGGATGGACGGCGTTGACGTGGAAAGTCTTGTGTATTTATTAATGTAAGATGAGATTAAGAAATTATAGGGTATAAGAAGATTAACTGGAGGAAAAAGGCTGAATAGCTAGGTTACGCGGAAGGCCAATAAAATTCCGACAAGGAATTTTCTGGCGGACTCTGGAATGTGGCTCGACCCTGGAGTTCCTCTCGCCTTTCCTGTGGAGAGCGCCTCCTCTTGAGATGCGACGTGAACGCGGGGAATTCTTTCCCCACCACGGAGGGAAAGGATCCCTACCTCTCCGAGCTAGGAGGCGGAAACGGGGCTCCTCTGGATGTGGCGGAACTCTCGTGCTTCCTCTGGAGTGGGACGGGTATGTCGGGGAACTTCTTGAGTTGCAGCAAGGGTGTGAAGACCCTTTGGAAGTTCCAGAGGTTAGGTGTGATTAGGCTCGAGATGCCTCAGCGGAAATGGGCCTCATCTCGCCTGGAGGGGAGGAACCTCCTGGATTTTCTCGAGTTGTGGCAGGTGCTCTCGACTTACGACGGGGACCTCAGGAACCCGCTCTGGTGGCCTCAGGAAAGGCCAGTCCCCTTGCGAGTTGTTCGGGGCCTCTCGGGATTCCTTCTCCCGTCGATGACGGGGCCTAAGATCTTGTGTGGAGTCCGGTGCCGGAACCTGAGGATTCCTCTCCAGTGCTGACATGGATCTTGGGGTACCTCTGGAGTCTCCCCAGGGGAGTAAGTCCTCGTCTCGAGTGGGGACATGCACGTGCGCTTTCCTCCCGAGCAGAAGCAGCAGTTGCAACGCTTCCCTTCGTGTGGATCAAGGGATCTGTGGCTTTCCCTCGAGGCTTTCCCACGGAGGCTTTCCCATGAGTCTTAACCACAGGGCTGTCCCACGTGCCATCGTGCTGTGAGTCGATCCTCGGCTTGAAATTCGAGGCAGTGCAGGGAAAACAGTTTTCCCTGGAAAGGACTGAGACATCTGCGGGACTCTGGAATGGTGGCACGACCCTGGAGTTCCTCTCGCCTTTCCTGTGTAGCGCACTCCTCTTGAGATGCGAGGAGAACGCCGGGAAATTCTTTCCCGAACACGCAGGGAAAGGATCCCTCCTCTCAAGCTATGAGGCGGAAACGGGTCCCCTCTGGATTTTACTCTCTCGTGCTTCCTCTCGAGTGGAGACGGGTATGTCGGGGAACTTCTTGAGTTGCAGCAAGGGTGTGAAGGACCCTTTGGAAGTTCCAGATGTTAGATGTGATTAGCCTCTAGACGCCTCAGCGGAAATGGGCCTCATCTCGCCTGGAGGGGAGAACCTCCTGGATTTTCTCGAGTTGCGGCAGGTGCTCTCGACTTACGACGGGGACCTCAGGGACCCGCTCTGGTGGCCTCAGGAAAGCCCAGTCCCCATGCGAGTTGCTTGGGGGCCTCTCCGGGATTCCTCTCCCGTCGATGCCGGGGCCTAAGACCTTGTGTGGAATCGGTGCCGGAACCTGAGGATTCCTCTCCAGTGTTGACATGGATCTTGGGGTACTTCTGGAGTCTCCCCAGCGGGAGTCAGTCCTCGTCTCGAGTGGGGGCATGCACGTGCGCTTTCCTCCCGAGATGTAGCAGCAGAGTCACGCTTCCCCTTCGCGTGCATCAAGGGATCTGTGGCTTTCCCTCGAGGCTTTCCCATGAGGCTTTCCCACGAGGCTTTCCCACAGGGCTGTCCCACGTGCCACCGCGGTGTGAGTCGATCCTCGCTTGAAAGTCGAGGCAGTGCAGGGAAAACAGGTTTCCCTGGAATGGACTGAGACATCTGGGGGACTCTGGGAATGGTGGCACGACCCTGTAGTTCCTCTCGACTTTCCTGTGGACAGCGCCTCCACTTGAGATGCGACGGGAACGCTGGGGAATTCTTTCCCCAACACGCAGGGAAAGGATCCCTCCTCTTGAGCTAGGAGGCGGAAATGGGGCTCCTCTGGATGTGGGCAGGACTCTCGTGATTCCTCCCGAGTGGAGACGGGTATGTCGGGGAACTTCTTGAGTTGCAGCAAGGGTGTGAAGAACCCTTTGTAAGTTCCATAGGTTAGATGTGATTGGCCTCAAGACGACTCAGCGGAAATGGGCCTCATCTCGCCTGGAGGGGAGAACCTCCTGGATTTTCTCGAGTTGCGGGCAGGTGCTCTCGACTTCCGACGGGGACCACAGGGACCCGCTCTGCTGGCCTCAGGAAAGGCCAGTCCCCATGCGAGTTGCTCGGGGGCCTATCGGGATTCCTCTCCCGTTGATGCCGGGGCCTAAGACCTCGTGTGGAGTCGGTCCCGAATCCTGAGGATTACTCTCCAGTGCTGACATGGAACTTGGGGTACTTCTGGAGTCTCCCCAGGGGAGTCAGTCCTCGTCTCTATTGGGGGCATGCACGTGTGCTTTCCTCCGAGCTGTAGCAGCAGTGTCGGGCTTCCCTTCCCATGAATCAAGGGATCTGTGGCTTTCCATTCCGGCTTTCCTTTGAGGCTTTCCAAAGAGGCTTTCCCAAGAGGCTTTCCCACAGGGCTGTCCCACGTGCCACCGTGGTGTGAGTCGATCCTCGGCTTGAAAGTCGAGGCAGTGCAGGGAAACAGGTTTCCTGGAATGGACTGAGACATCTGGGGGACTCTGGAATGGTGGCACGACCCTGGAGTTCCTCTCGCCTTTCCTGTGGAGAGCGCCTCTTCTTGAGATGCAACGGGAGCACCGGGAATTCTTTCCCGACCACGCAGGGAAAGGATCCCTCCTCTCGAGCTAGGAGGCGCAAACGGGGCTTCTCTGGATGTGGGCGGGACTCTCGTGCTTCCTCTCGAGTGGATATGGGTATGTCAGGGAACTTCTTGAGTTGCAGCAAGGGTGTGAAAAACCCTTTGTAAGTTCCAGATATTAGATGTGTTTAGCCTCAAGACGCCTCAGCGGAAATGGGCCTCATCTCGCCTGGAGGGGAGAACCTCCTGGATTTTCTCGAGTTGAGGCAGGTGCTCTCGACTTACGACGGGGACCTCAGGGACCCGCTCTGGTGGCCTCAGGAAAGGCCAGTCCCCATGCGAGTTGCTCGGGGGCCTCTCGGATTCCTCTCCCCCTTGATCCCGGGGCCAAAGACCTCGTGTGGAGTCAGTCCCGGAGCATGAGGATTCCTCTCCAGTGCTGACATGGATCTTGGGGTACTTCTGGAGTCTCCCCAGCGGAGTCAGTCCTCGTCTCTAGTGGGG
>NW_017205536.1:0-5244 GCF_001704415.2 Capra hircus
GAGTTTCTCCCGGCCTCTCGGGATTCTTCTCCCGTCGATGCTGGGGCCTAAGAACTTGTGTGGACTCATTGACGGAACCTGAGGATTCCTCTCCAGTGCCGACATGGATCTGGTGGTACTTCTGGAGTCTCCCCAGGGGTCAGTCCTTGTCTCGAGAGGGGGCAGCACGTGCGCTTTCCTCCCGAGCTGTAGGCAGCAGTGTCACGCTTCCCTACGCGTGGATCAAGGGATCTGTGCTTTCCCTCGAGGCCTTTCCCGAGGCTAGAGGCTTCCCACAGGGCTGTCCCACGTGCCACTGTGGTGTGAGTCGATCCTTGGCTTTAAAGTCGAGGCAGTGAAGGGAAAACAGATTTCCTGGAATGGACTCAGACATCTGGGGGAGTCAGGGAATGTGGCACGACTCTGGAGTTCCTCTCGCCTTTCCTGTGGAGAGCGCCTCCTCTTGAGATGCGACGGGAACCGGGAATTCTTTCCCGACCACGCAGGGAAACGATCCCTCCTCTCGAGCTAGGAGGCGGAAACAGGGCTCCTCTGGATGTGGGCGGGACTCTCGTGCTTCCTCTCGAGTGGAGACGGGTATGTCGGGGAACTTCTTGAGTTGCAGCAAGGGTGTGAAGGACCCTTTTTAAGTTCCAGAGGTTAGGTGTGATTAGCCTCGAGATGCCTCAGCGAAAATCGGCCTGCCTCAGCGAAAATCGGCCTCATCTCGCCTGACGGGGAGAACCTCCTGGATTTTCTCGAGTTGCGGCAGGTGCTCTCAACTTACGACGGGGACTCAGGGACCCGCTCTGGTGGCCTCAGGAAAGGCCAGTCCCCAGCGAGTTGCTCGGGGTCATCTCGGGATTCATCTCCCGTCGATGCCGGGGCCTAAGATCTTGTGTGTGGTCGCTGTCGGAACCTGAGGATTCCTCTCCGGTGCTGACATGGATCTTCGGATATTTCTGGAGTCTCCCAGGGGAGTCAGTCCTCGTCTCGAGTGGGGGCTTGCACTTGCGCTTTCCTCCCGAGCTGTAGCAGCAGTGTCACGCTTCCCTTCGCTTGGATCAAGGGATCTGTGGCTTTCCCTCGAGGCTTGCCCACGAGGCTTTCCCACAGGGTTGTCCCACAAGCCACCGTGGTGTGAGTCGATCCTCGCTTGAAAGTCGTGGCAGTTCAGGGAAAACAGGTTTCCCTGGAATGGACTGAGACATCTGGGGGACTCTGGGAATGGTGGCACGACCCTGGATTACCTCTCGCCCTTCCTGTGGAGAGCCCTCCTCTTGAGATGCGACGGGAACGCCGGGAATTCTTTCCCGACCACGCAGGGAAAGGATCCCAGCTCACGAACTAGGAGGCGGAAACGGGGCTCCTCTGGATGAGGGAGGGACTCTCCTCATTCCTCTCGAGTGGAGACGGGTATGTCGGGGAACTTCTTGAGTTGCAGCAAGGGTGTGAAGGATCCTTTGGAAGTTCCAGAGGTTAGATGTGATTACCCTCGAGACGCCTCTCTGGAAATGGGCATCATCTCGCTTAGAGGGGAGAACCTCCTGGATTTTCTCGAGTTGCGTCAGGTGCCCTCGACTTACGACGGGGCCCAAAGGGACCCGCTCTGGTGGCCTCAGGAAAGGTCAGTCCCCATGGGAGTTGCTCGGGGCCTCTCGGTATTGCTCTGCCATCGATGCCAGGGCCTAAGACCTTGTGTGGAGTCGGTGCTGGAACCTGAGGATTTCTCTCCAGTGCTGACATGGATCGTGGGGTACTTCTGGAGTCTCCCCAGGGGAGTCAGTCCTCGTCTTGAATGGGGGCATGCACGTGCGCTTTCCTCCCGAGCTGTAGCAGCAGTGTCACGCTTCCTTTCGCATGGATCAAGGGATCTGTGGCTTTCCTCGAGGCTTTCCACGAGGCTTTCCCACGAGGCTTTCCTACAGGGCTGTCCCACGTGCCACCGTGGTGAGAGTGGAACCTCGGCTCTAAATTCGAGGCAGTGCAGGGAAAACAGGTTTCCCTGGAATGGACTGAGACATCTGGGGGACTCTGGGAATGGTGGCACGACCCTGGATTACCTCTCGCCCTTCCTGTGGAGAGCCCCTCCTCTTGAGATGCGACGGCAACGCCGGGAATTCTTTCCCGACCACGCAGGGAAAGGATCCCAGCTCACGAGCTAGGAGGCGGAAACGGGGCTCCTCTGGATGAGGGGGGACTCTCCTCATTCCTCTCGAGTGGAGACGGGTATGTCGGGGAACTTCTTGAGTTGCAGCAAGGGTGTGAAGGATCCTTTGGAAGTTCCAGAGGTTAGATGTGATTACCCTCGAGACGCCTCTCTGGAAATGGGCATCATCTCGCTTAGAGAGGAGAACCTCCTGGATTTTCTCGAGTTGCGGCAGGTGCCCTCGACTTACGACGGGGCCCAAAGGGACCCGCTCTGGTGGCCTCAGGAAAGGTCAGTCCCCATGCGAGTTGCTCGGGGGCCTCTCGGTATTGCTCTGCCATCGATGCCAGGGCCTAAGACCTTGTGTGGAGTCGGTGCTGGAACCTGAGGATTTCTCTCCAGTGCTGACATGGATCGTGGGGTACTTCTGGAGTCCCCAGGGGAGTCAGTCCTCGTCCTTGATGGGGGCATGCACGTGCGCTTTCCTCCCGAGCTGTAGCAGCAGTGTCACGCTTCCCTTCGCATGGATCAAGGGATCTGTGGCTTTCCCTCGAGGCTTTCCCACGAGGCTTTCCACGAGGCTTTCCTACAGGGCTGTCCCACGTGCCACCGTGGTGAGAGTGGAACCTCGGCTCTAAATTCGAGGCAGTGCAGGGAAAACAGGTTTCCCTGGAATGGACTGAGACATCTGGGGGACTCTGGGAATGGTGGCACGACCCTGGATTCCTCTCGCCCTTTCCTGTGGAGAGCCCTCCTCTTGAGATGCGACGGGAACGCCGGGAATTCTTTCCCGACCACGCAGGGAAAGGATCCCAGCTCACGAGCTAGGAGGCGGAAACGGGGCCTCTGGATGGGGGGACTCTCCTCATTCCTCTCGAGTGGAGACGGGTATGTCGGGGAACTTCTTGAGTTGCAGCAAGGGTGTGAAGGATCCTTTGGAAGTTCCAGAGGTTAGATGTGATTACCCTCGAGACGCCTCTCTGGAAATGGGCATCATCTCGCTTAGAGGGGAGAACCTCCTGGATTTTCTCGAGTTGCGGCAGGTGCCCTCGACTTACGACGGGCCCAAAGGGACCCGCTGGTGGCCTCAGGAAAGGCAGTCCCCATGCGAGTTGCTCGGGGGCCTCTCGGTATTGCTCTGCCATCGATGCCAGGGGCCTAAGACCTTGTGTGGAGTCGGTGCTGGAACCTGAGGATTTCTCTCCAGTGCTGACATGGATCGTGGGGTACTTCTGGAGTCTCCCCAGGGGAGTCAGTCCTCGTCTTGAATGGGGGCATGCACGTGCGCTTTCCTCCCGAGCTGTAGCAGCAGTGTCACGCTTCCCTTCGCATGGATCAAGGGATCTGTGGCTTTCCCTCGAGCTTTCCCAGGCTTTCCCACGAGGCTTTCCTACAGGGCTGTCCCACGTGCCACCGTGGTGAGAGTGGAACCTCGGCTTAAATTCGAGGCAGTGCAGGGAAAACAGGTTTCCCTGGAATGGACTGAGACATCTGGGGGACTCTGGAATGGTGGCACGACCCTGGAGTTCCTCTCGCTTTTCCTGTGGAGAGCGCCTCCTCTTGAGATGTGACGGGAATGCCGGGAATTCTTTCCCGACACGCAGGGAAAGGATCCCTCTCTCGAGCTAGGAGGCAGAAACGGGGCTCCTCTGGATGTGGGCGGGACTCTCGTGCTTCCTCTCGAGTGGAGACGGGTATGTCGGGGAACTTCTTGAGTTGCAGCAAGGGTGTGAAGGACCCTTTGGAAGTTCGAGGTTAGGTGTGATTAGCTTCGAGACGCCTCAGCGGAAATGGGCCTCATCTCGCCTGGAGGGAGAACCTCTGGATTTTCTCGAGTTGCCAGGTGCTCTCGACTTACGACGGGGACCTCAGGGACCCATCTGGTGGCCTCAGGAAAGGCCAATCCCCATGCGAGTTTCTCGGGGGCCTCGGATTCCTCTCCCGTCGATACCGGGCCTAAGACCTTGTGTGGAGTCGGTGCCGGAACCTGAGGATTCCTCTCCAGTGCTGACATGGATCTTGGGGTACTTCTGGAGTCTCCCCAGGGGAGTCAGTCCTCGTCTCGAGGGGGGCATGCACGTGGCTTTCCTCCCGAGCTGTAGCAGCAGTGTCACGCTTCCCTTCGCGTGGATCAAGGGATCTGTGGCTTTCCCTCGAGGCTTTCCCACGAGGCTTTCCCACAGGCTTTCCCACAGGGCTGTCCCACGTGCCACCGTGGTGTGTGTCGAGTCGATCCTCGGCTTGAAAGTCGAGGCAGTGCAGGGAAAAAGGTTTCCTGGAATGGACTGAGACATCTTGGGGACTCTGGGAATGGTGGCACGACCTGGAGTTCCCTCGCCTTTCCTGTGGAGAGCGCCTCCTCTTGAGATGCGACGGGAACGGGAATTCTTTCCGACCACGCAGGGAAAGGATCCCTCCTCTCGAGCTAGGAGGCGGAAACGGATCCTCTGGATGTGGGCGGGACTCTCGTGCTTCTCTCGAGTGGAGACGGGTATGTCGGGAACTTCTTGAGTTGCAGCAAGGGTGTGAAGGACCCTTTGGAAGTTCCAGAGGTTAGGTGTGATTAGCCTGGAGACGCCTCAGCGGAAATGGGCCTCATCTCGCCTGGAGGGGAGAACCTCCTGGATTTTTCTCGAGTTGTGGCAGGTGCTCTCGACTTACGACGGGACCTCAGGGACCCACTCTGGTGGCCTCAGGAAAGGCCAGTCCCCATGCGAGTTGCTCGGGGCCTCTCGGGATTCCTCTCCCGTCGATGCCTGGGCCTAAGACCTTGTGTGGAGTCGGTGCCGGAACCTGAGGATTCCTCTCCAGTGCTGACATGGATCTTGGGGTACTTCTGGAGTCTCCCCAGGGGAGTCAGTCATCGTCTCGAGAGGGGGGCATGCACGTGTGCTTTCCTCCCGAGCTGTAGCAGCAGTGTCACGCTTCCCTTCGCGTGGATCAAGGGATCTGTGGCTTTCCCTCGAGGCTTTCCCGAGGCTTTCCCACGAAGCTTTCCCACGATGCTTTCCACAGGGCTGTCCCATGCGTGGTGTGATCGAGGCTTTCCAGGCAGTGCAGGGAAGACAGGTTTCCCTGGAGGACTGAGTCTGGGGAACTCTGGTGGTGACGACTTT
>NW_017205537.1:0-5243 GCF_001704415.2 Capra hircus
ATGTCTCTCTCTCTCCTCTTCTCTCCCTTCCCTCTCTCTGCTCTTACTTTAACTTCAGGCTGAATCTCATCTGGGGCGCGGAGGCTCGCCAGGTCTACTTACTTGCCCGGCTGTTAAGACCCGCACCAAAGGGAGCTTAAGGCGAAGCACCCTTAGATATTCAAGCGGGCGCCGGTGGCCCAACGTAGATGGTGCAAATTTCCTTGTCTGGAATTTTATTGGCCTTCCGCGTAAACCAAGCTATTCAGCCCTCTTCGTCCACTTAATCTTCTTATTACACTATAGTTTCTTAATCTAATCTTACATTAATAAACAAACAAGTCTTTCCACGCCAACGCCGTCCACCCTTCGAATTCCCTGGATCCACCGGGGCTGGACCCCGGCAGAAAGCCTCGTGGGAAAGCCTCGTGGGAAAGCCTCGAGGGAAAAGCCACAGATCCCTTGATCCACGCGAAGGGAAGCATGACACTGCTGCTACAGCTCGGAAGGAAAGCGCACGTGCATGCCCCCACTCGAGAGAGGACTGACTCTACTGGGGAGACTCCAGAAGTCCCCCCAGATCCACGTCAGCACTGGAGAGGAATACTCAGGTTCCAGCACCGGCTCCACACAAGATCTTAGGCCCTACATCGACGGGAGAGGAATCCGGAGAGGCCCCCGAACAACTCGCTTGGGACTGGCCTTTCCAGAGCCACCAGAGCGGTCCCTGAGGTCCCCGTCGTAAGTCGAGAGCACCTGCCCCAACTCGAGAACATCCAGGAGGTTCTCCCCTCCAGGCGAGATGAGGCCCATTTCCGCTGAGGCATCTCGAGGCTAATCACACCTAAACTCTGGAGCTCCCAAAGCGACTTCACACCCTTGCTGCAACTCAAGAAGATCCGACATACCGTCTACACTCGAGAGGAAGCACGAGAGTCCCGCCCACATCCAGAGGAGCCCCGTTTCCGCCTCCTAGCTCGAGAGGAGGGATCCTTTCCCTGCGTGTCGGGAAAGAATTCCCGGCGTTCCCGTCGCATCTCAAGAGGAGGCGCTCTCCACAGGAAAGGCGAGAGGAACTCCAGGGTCGTGACACCATTCCCAGAGACAACCAGGTGTCTCAGTCCATTACAGGGAAACCTGTTTTCCCTGCACTGCGTCGACTTTCAAGCCGAAGATCGACTCACACCACGGTGGCACGTGGGGCAGCCCTGTGGGAAAGCCTCGTGGAAAGCCTCGTGGGAAAGCCTCGAGGGAAAGCCACAGATCCCTTGATCCACGCGAAGGAAGCGTGACACTGCTGCTACAGCTCGGGAGGAAAGCGCACGTGCATGCCCCCAATCGAGACGAGGACTGAGTCTCCTGGGGAGACTCCAGAAGTACCCCAAGATCCATGTCAGCACTGGAGAGGAATCCTCAGGTTCTGGCACCGACTCCACACGAGGTCTTAGGCCGCAGCATCGACGGGAGAGGAATCCAAGAGTCCCCGAGCAACTCCCATGGGGAATGGCCTTTCCTGAGGCCACCAGAGCGGGTCCCTGAGGTCCCCGTCGAAAGTCGAGAGCACGCCGAAACTCGAGAACATCCAGGAGGTTCTCCCCTCCAGGCGAGATGAGTGCCATTTCCGCTGAGGCATCTCGAGGCTAATCACACCTAACCTCTGGAGCTCCAAAGCGACTTCACACCCTTGCTGCAACTCAAGAAGATCCCCGACATACCCGTCTACACTCGAGAGGAAGCAGGAGAGTCCCGCCCACATCCAGAGGAGCCCCGTTTCCGCCTCCTAGCTCGAGAGGAGGGATCCTTTCCCTGCGTGGTCGGGAAAGAATTCCTGGCGTTTCCGTCGCATTTCAAGAGGAGGCGCTCTCCACAGGAAAGGCGAGAGGAACTCCAGAGTCGTTCCACATTCCCAGAGTCCCCAGGATGTCTCAGTCCATTCCAGGGAAACCTGCTTTCCCTGCACTGCCTCGACTTTCAAGCGAAGATCGACTTACACCATGGTGGCACGTGGGACAGCCCTGTGGGAAAGCCTCGTTGGAAAGCCTCGAGGGAAAGCCACAGATCCCTTGATCCACGCGAAGAGAAGCGTGACACTGCTGCTACAGCTCGGGAGGAAATCGCACGTGCATGCCCCCACTCGAGACGAGGACTGACTCCCCTGGGGAGACTAGAGAAGTAACCCAGGATCCATGTCTGCACTGGAGAGGAATGCTCAGGTTCCGGCACAGACTCCATACAAGATCTTAGGCCCTGGCATCGACGAGAGAGGAATCCCGAGAGGCCCCCAAGCAACTCGCATGGGGACTGGCCTTTCCTGAGGTCACCAGAGCGGGTCCCTGAGGTCCTCGTCGTAAGTCGAGAGCACCTGCTGCAACTCCATAAATCCAGGAGGTTCTCCCCTCCAGGCGAGAAGAGGCCCGTTTCCGCTGAGGCGTCTCGAGGCTAATCACACCTAACCTCTGGAGCTTCCAAAAGGTCCTTCGCACCCTTGATGCAACTCAGGAAGTTTCCCGACATACCCGCCTCCACTCGAGAGGAAGCAGGAGAGTTCTGCCCACATCCAGAGGAGCCCCGTTTCCGCCTCCTAGCTCGAGAGGAGGGATCCTTTCCCTGCGTGTTTGGGAAAGAATTCCCGGCGTTCCCGTCGCATCACAAGAGGAGACGCTCTCCACAGGAAAGGCGAGAGGAACTCCAGGGTCGTGACACCATTCCCAGAGTCCCCCAGATGTCTCAGTCCATTCCAGGGAAACCTGTTTTCCCTGCACTGTCTCGACTTTCAAGCCGAGGATCGACTCACACCACGGTGGCATCGTGGGACAGCCCTGTGAGAAAGCCTCGTGGGAAAGCCTCGTGTGAAAGCCTCAAGAGAAAGCCACAGATCTCTTGATCCACGCGAAGGGAAGCGTGACACTTGTGCTACAGCTCGGGAGGAAAGCGCACGTGCATGCCCCGCTCGAGACGAGGACTGACTCCCCTGGGAGACTCCAGAAGTACCCCAGGATCCATGTCTGCACTGGAGAGGAATGCTCAGGTTCCGGCACGGACTCCATACAAGATCTTAGGCCCTGACATCGACGAGAGAGGAATCCCGAGAGGCCCCAATCAACTCGCATGTGGACTGGCCTTTCCTGAGGCCACCAGAGCGGGTCCCTTAGGTCCCCGTCGTAAGTCGAGAGCGCCTGCCACAACTCGAGAAAATTCAGGAAGTACTCCCCTCCAGGCGAGATGAGGCCCATTTCCCAGAGGCGTCTCGAGGCTAATCACACCTAACCTATGGAACTTCCAAAGGGTCCTTCACACCCTTGCTGCAACTCAAGAAGTTCCCTGACATACCCGTCTCCACTCGAGAGGAAGCACGAGATTCCCGCCCACATCTAGAGGAGCCCCGTTTCCGCCTCCTAGCTCGAGAGGAGGGATCCTTTCCCTGTGTTCTCGGGAAAGAATTCCCGGCGTTCCCGTCGCATCTCAAGAGGAGGCCCTCTCCACAGGAAAGGCGAGCGGAACTCCAGGGTGTGCCACCCAATCTGATAGTCCCCCAGAGGTCTCAGTCCATTCCAGGGAAACCTGTATTCCCTGCACTGCCTCGAATTTCAAGCCGAGGATCGACTCACACCACGTTGGCACGTGGGACAGCCCTGTGGAAAAGCCTCGTGGGAAAGCCTTGTGGAAAAGACTCGAGGAAAAGCCACTGATTCCTTGATCCACTCGACGGGAAACATGACACTGCTGCCCCATCTCGGCAGGAAAGCGCACTTGCATGCCCCCAAACGAGACGAGGACTGACTCCCCAAGGGAGACTCCAAAGTACCCCAAAATCCATGTCAGCACTGGAGAGGAATGCTCAGGTTCCGGCACCGACTCTACACAAGGTCTTAGGCCCGGCACGACGGGAGAGGAGGCCCTAGAGGCCCCCGAATTACTCGCATGGGGACTGGCTTTCCTGAGGCCACCGAGCGGGTCCCTGAGGTCCCATTGTAAGTCGAGAGCACCTGCCGCACCTCGAGAAAATCCAGGAGGTTCTCCCTTCCAGGCGAGATTAGGCCCATTTCCGCTGAGGCATCTCGAGGCTAATCACACCTAACCTTTTGACTTTCCAAAGGGTCCTTCACACCCTTGCTGCAACTCAAGAAGTTCCCCAACATACCCGTCTCCACTGGAGAGGAAGCACGAGAGTCCCGCCCTCATCCAGAGGAAGCCCGTTTCCGCCTCATAGCTCGAGAGGAGGATATTTCCCGCGTGGTCGGGAAGAATTCCCCGGCGTTCCCGTCGCATCTCAAGAGGAGGCGCTCTCCACAGGAAAGGCGAGAGGAACTCCAGGGTCGTGCCACCATTCCCAGAGTCCCCCAGATGTCTCAGTCCATTCCAGGGAAACCTGTTTCCCTGCACTGCCTCGACTTTCAAGCCGAGGATCGACTCACACCACGGTGGCACGTGGGACGCCCTGTGGAATGCCTCGAGGAAAGCCTCGTGGGAAAGCCTCGAGGGAAAGTTGCAGATCCTTGATCCACGCGAAGGGAAGCATGACACTGGTGCTACATCTCGGGAGGAAAGCGCACGTGCATGCCCCCACTCGAGACGAGGACTGACTCTCTGGGCGACTCCAGACGTACCCAAGATCCATGTCAGCACTGGAGAGGAATCCTCAGGTTCCGCACCTACTCCACACAAGGTCTTAGGCCCCGGCATCGACGGGAAGGAATCCCGAGAGGCACCCGAGCAACTCGCTTGGGACTGGCCTTTCCTGAGGCCACCAGAGCGGGTCCGTGAGGTCCCCGTCGTAAGTCGAAGAGCACCTGGCCGCAACTCGAGAAAATCCAGGAGGTTCTCCCCTCCAGGCGAGATGAGGCCCATTTCCCCAGAGGCATCTCGAGGCTAATCACACCTTACGTCTGGAACTTACAAGGGTCTTTCACACCCTTGCTGCAACTCAAGAAGTTCCCCGACATACCCGTCTCCACTCGAGAGGAATCACGAGAGTCCGCCCATCCAGAGGAGCCCCGTTTCCGCCTCCTAGCTCGAGAGGAGGATCCTTCCCCTGCGTGGTCGGAAAGAATTCCTGGCATTTCGTCGCGCATCTCAAGAGGAGGCACTCTCCACAGGAAAGGCGAGAGGAACTCCAGGGTCGTGCACCATTCCCAGAGTCCCCCAGATGTCTCAGTCCATTCCAGGAAACCTTTTTTCCCTGCACTGCCTCGACTTTCAAGCCGAGGATCGACTCACAACACGGTGGCACGTGGGCAGCCTTGGGAAAGCCTCGTGGAAAGCAT
>NW_017205538.1:0-5242 GCF_001704415.2 Capra hircus
CCCCAAATGGCATTAGCCTGCCAGCCAGACGCTGGCCCCTCAGGTCTCTGTCCGGAGCCTTGGGCTCAGGCAACTCAAAGCCCTCGCGGGTGGCACTCTGGGACTGCTGTAGGAATGGACGCAAGAGCCCACGGAGGAGTTGGGGAGGGGGCAGGGGGGAAACAGAGGCGAGGACAGCGAGGGATCTAGGTGGAGGCGCTGAGAGAGCGTCTGGTGTCCCAGAATGCCTCAGAGGAGCCAGAGGGGGACAGTCGAGGCCCAGGGACCTGTGGAATGTGAAAAAGGCGGGAAATCCCAGAGCAAGGCAGGCTGGGAAAGGGGGCGTTGGTGGCCAATTCAAAGGGACCTAGGGGCGTTTCCTGGCGGTGAGCTCCTTGGCACTGCTGAGGGCCCCTGATTGATCCACCCGGATTGATCCCACCCCCGCTGAGAGGGAGGGCACAAACCAAAAGCCCCCGAACTGCCGCCCACCCCAACGGGATCTTGGCGTCCGGGGCACAGCCGTGCCGGAAAAGCCCACTCACTCCACGGGACTCCGTCCAGGGTCTCTGCTTGGAAAGAGGCCAGGGGCGGCCCCCTCCATCTACCCACCCAAACCTTATTGACGTCAATGGGGGCGGAGCCGCCTCCCGCTTTCCAGAGTCCTGAGCTGCTGGGTCCCCACCCACTCGGCCAGCAGTCTGCAGCATGCCGTGTGCCTCTCCCACCATGGCTTCGTCCGGCTCCTCCAGCACCTCAAGCAGTACGTTTGCCCTCGGTCCCTGTGGTCGGATCACATCTCAGGGGATTTGCAGGTGGCCTGGGCAAGGGCTCTCGGCCAACGTGTTGACCCCCCTCCCACCCGAGAACGGCGGGGGACCCATCGGCCAGGCCCGGGGTTCCGAGGCGTCAGGTGTGCCCAAATTCGGAGGGCCTGGCATCGTTCGTTCATCTTGCTCCTTTGGCACACGCATGGCTTCTCCGTTCTCTTTTCTGGGAAGACAGTGTTGTTTCAGGGGGAGTGCTGCGGGGGCGGGGGCCGGGGTTGGGTGGTGGTGGGAGCAGGTGCTGTGCTGGGATGAGGCCCTTTATCCTCATATCTTCCTGTGGGAATGGGAGTCGGGGAGCTCTGTGGCCTTGCTGCCTTTAGTGGCTTCCTCTGCGCAGGGGCCTAGTGGCTTCTGCCTTTTGTCAGGCGTTACGGGGTTTGGGCTTCGCTTTGGTGGCCTTGGCCTTTGCCTTGGCCTGGGCCTTGGCCTTGCCTGGCGTTGCCCTTGCCCTTGCCTTGGCCTTGGGCTGGGCCTTGCCTGCCCTTGAATTTGAACTTGACCTTGACCTTGACCTTGACCTTGAACTTGACTTAGAACTTAACCTTAACCTTGAACTTGACCCTGAACTTGACCTTGACCTTGACCTTGAAGTTGACCTTGACCTTGAACTTGAACTTGATCTTGACCTTAACTTGACCTTGACCTTGAACCTGAACTTGAACTTGACTTTACCATGAACTTGAACTTGACCTTGACCTTGAACTTCAACTTGACCTTGAACTTGAACTTGACCTTGACCTTGACCAACAACGGGAGACCTCGAGATTTGCTCAGAGCACCGGAGGTCCAGAAGCAGGCCCTGTATCTCCCCTTCCCTTTGTGATCATTGCAAAGACATTCCTAGCTGATAGCGGAGTGCCCCTGAAGAAGCAAGCAGTGGGAGTGTGTTTGACACGACTGTGTGCCTTCCTGGCCTCACTCCACAAGGGGCCTTTCCTCTCGAAGTAGGCCCCATGTCCCCTTGGGGAGGGTGTCATGCCTCTTTTCTCCTCACTGCCAAAGGGTGGAGCCAAGCTCGCTCTGTCAGAGGTACAAAAACAGCAATTGAATGGATTTTCAAGCTCTTGCTAGGCTGCACCCTTTCAGGGCCCACTTTACTGAAACAGGTGCTCTGTGGCCCCTGGTTGGGTATGCAGGTTCACAAACAGGGTGAGATCCTGTCCAAGCCAAGAATTTTCCTGAAAGACCTAGGCTCACTAGAGCTCTCCTCCGGAGCAAAGGGGATAGAGGAGATGTATGGAGGAGTCTTTGCCTTTCCCTGTGAGTGTGGGCTACTCCCTACGGCCCCAGGCTCAGAGATAACTGCCTCTAAGAAAGGAATGGCAAGAAGCGCTATTCTTGGAGGTTGGGACAGGGAGTTCGCAGCATGTGGGGAAAGAAAGACTTCTTCGGGGAAGAAGAGGGCAACCACCGGGGGGTGTGTTTGCAAGCCTCTATTTGGAAGGAACAGGTTTGCTTATACAGCTCAAGACCTCCAGATCTGCTCAGAGGACTGAAGTTCCAGAGACAGGGCCATGTATCTTCCCTTCCCTTTTGAGATCCTTGCAAAGACATTCCTAGCAGATCGTGGGAGTGCCCATGAAGAAGCAAGCAGCGGGAGTGTGCTTGACATCACTGGCTGCCTACCTGGGCTCAGCTCCTCAAGGGGCCTTTCTCTCCTGGTAGGCCCTATGTCCCCTTTGGGAGAGGGTGGTACCCTCTTCCCTCCACACTGCCAAAGGGTGGAGGTGGAGCAAACTCGTTCTCTCTGAGGTAAAAAAAAAAAAAAGACAAATTGGATGGATTTTTAAGCTCTTGCTATGCTGCACCCCTCCAGGACCCACTCGAGCAAAACAGTGCCCTGTGGCCCCTAGGTCAGGTATGCAGGTTCACACACCGGGTGTGATCCTGTCAAAGCCAAGAATTTTCCTGACAGACCTAGGCTCACTAGAGCTCTCCTCCAGAGGAAAGGAGACAAAAAAGACGTGTGTGTGGAGGTGGCTCTGCCTTTCCAGGTCCAATCTCAGGGATAACTGCCCCTAAGAAAGGAACTGCTGCTGCTGCTGCTGTTAAGTTGCTTCAGTCGTGTTCGACTCTGTGCGACGCCATAGACGGTAGCCCACTAGGCTCCCCCGTCCCTGGGATTCTCCAGGCAAGAACAGTAAGTGGGTTGCCATTGCCTTCTCCAATGCATGAAAGTGAAAATGAAAGTGCAGTCGCTCAGTCGTGTCGACCCTCAGCGACCCCACGGACTGCAGCCTACCAGGCTTCTCCGTCCATAGGATTTTCTGAAAGGAACTGCAAGAAGCGCTTTTCCAGGAGGCTGGGAAAGGGTGTTCGCAGGATGTGGGGGAAAAGAGAGCCTCCTTCGGAAGAATAGGCGGCCACTTGTTTTGTGTTGCAAACCTCCATTTGGAAGGAACAGGTTAGCTTATACAAAGGGAGACCTCCAGATCTGCTCAGAGGACCGAAGTTGCAGAGGCAGGTCGGTGTATTTTTTCCTTCACTTTTGCGATCCTTGCAAAGACATTCCTTGCTGATAGATGATTCAGCAAGGGCCTTTGGACTGTTGTTTTCTTTCCTAGGTTCAAAGATTCCTTCAGTTCCTAATATAGATATCCTAGAAAATTATCTGACATCCGTGAAAATCTGATATGTCCTGGTCAAATGCTGTCAGTTATAATTCCAGTTATCATATTAAAGCATTTCAAGTCGCAGCAGTGACCAGATTACATTGTCAATTTCTATTTAATCAGGTTTTAACCATGTCCTCTATGGTTTCACACTGATGCCTTTGCAGAAATACTGCTACTTCAAGATATATGGAATATACTTTTTTTAAGCTTACGATAATTTGTTTGTTTGTTTGTTTGTCTTCTGGTAAGCTGGTACCAGATGGAATTTAGTCTCCTCTCTAGGTTAAGAGCACAAAGTTTCTTAGAATGCAATTTTTGATAACAGACTATGAGTTTCTTTACCTTTCATTGATTTATAATTGTTTTCATCATCTGTTTTTTTACTTCGGTAAAGTAAATAAGCCTTATTTAAGATTTTGGTACATGTAGGATGGACTAAGCTTTCCCCACTCTTGCAAGTTCCCTTAACCCTTCAGATTCTTCTTGTGGGACCAAGATCTCACTTTCCTCCAGAGGGACAATCCAAGCTTTTTATTATGATCTGCCCCTGACATCAGAGTCCATTTGAGCATGAGTTGGCCTATAATTTAGGCATGAAACTATGACTACATAAAGAAAGGTGACTTATGATTCAGGGATGGCCATGATATGCCTTGCACTTCAGAGAAAATGGGTTAAAATGATTTTTTTTTTCTTCAAAACTGCACAGCCAGTTCTTTCAGCATATGCCAATTGAAAACACCTAGTCATTAGGTCAGTTTTCATTCCAATCCCAAAGAAAGGCAATGACAAAGAAATTCAAGCTGCTGCACAATTGCACTCATCTCACACACTAGTAAAAGTAATGCTCAAAATTCTCCAAGTTCACATGAACTGTGAACTTCCAAATGTTCAAGAGATTTAAAAAAATGCAGAGAAACCAGAGATCAAACTGCCAACATCCACTGGATCATTGAAAAAAGCAAGAGAGTTCCAGAAAAAAAGACATCTATTTCTGCTTTATTGACTATGCCAAAGCCTTTGACTGTGTGGATCACAATAAAACTGGGAAAATTCTGAAAGAGATGGGAATACCAGACCACCTGACCTGTCTCTTGAGAAACCTGTATGCAGGTCAGGAAGAAACAGTTCGAACTGGACATGGAACAACAGACTGGTTCTAAATAGGAAAAGGAATATGTCAAGGCTGTATATTGTCAGCCTGCTTATTTAACTTATATGCAGAGTACATCATGAGAAACACTGGGCTGGAGGAAGCACACGCTGGAATCCAGATTGCTGGAGAAATATCAAGAATCTCAGATATGCAGACGACACCACCCTTATGCAGAAAGTGTATAAGAACTAAAGAGTCTCCTGATGAAAGTGAAAGAGGAGAGTGAAAAAGTTAGCTTAAAGCTCAGCATTCAGAAAACTAAAATCATTGCATCCAGTCTCATCACTTCATGGCAAATAGATGGGAAAACATTGGAAACAGCAGCAGACTATTTTGGGGGGCTTGGAAATCACTGCAGGTGATGGCTGCCTCCATGAACTTAAAACATATTTATGACTTGGAAGAAAAGTGATGAACCAAACTAGACAGCATATTTAAAAAGCCGAGACGTTGCTTTGCCAACAAAGATCCATCAGTCAAGGCTATGGTTTTTCCATATGTCATGGATGGATATGAAAGATGTACTATAAAGAAAGTGACAGCTGAAAATTGGATGCTTTTTGAACTGTGGTGTTGGAGAAGATGCTTGTAGGTCGCCTAGATTACAAGGAGACGAACCACTCCATCCTAAAAGGAAATCAGGTCTGAATATACATTGGAAA
>NW_017205539.1:0-5242 GCF_001704415.2 Capra hircus
GGTCCTCAGGTCCCCGTCGTAAGTTGAGAGCACCTGTCACAACTCGAGAAATTCCAGTGGGTTCTCCCCTCCAGGCGAGGATGAGGCCCATTTCCGCTGAGGCGTCTCAAGGCTAATCACACCTAAAGTCTGGATTTCCAAAGGGTCCTTCACACCCTTGCTGCAACTTAAGAAGTTCCCCGACACACCGCTCTCACTCGAGAGGAAGCACCAGAGTCCCGCCCACATCCAGAAGACCCCGTTTCCGCCTCTTTGCTCGAGAGGAGGGATCCTTTCCCTGCGTATCGCGGAAAGAATTCCCGCGTGTTCCCATAGCGTCTCAAGAGGAGGCCCTCTCCACAGGAAAGGCGAGAGGAACTCCAGGGTCGTGCCACCAATCCGAGAGTCCCCCAGTCTCAGTACATTCCAGGAAACCTGTATTCCCTCACTGCTCGACTTTCAAGCGAGGATCGACTCTCACACACGTTGGCACTTGGGACAGCCCTATGGAAAAGCCTCGTGGGAAAGCCTTGTGGAAAAGCTTCGAGGAAAAGCCACTGATTCCTTGATCCACCTGACGGGAAGCATGACACTGCGCCCCATCTCTCGGGAGGAAAGCGCACGTGCATGCCCCACTCGAGACGAGGACTGACTCCACTAGGGACACTCCAGAAGTACACCAAGATCCATGTCAGCACTGGATAGGAAACCTCAGGTTCCGCACCAACTCCACCCAAGATCTTAGGTCCTGGCATTAACGGGTGGGAATCACAGAGGCCCCGAGCAACCGCATGGGGACTGGCCTTTCTTGAGGCCACCAGTCGGGTCTCTGTGTTCCCCGTCGTAATTTGAGAGCACCTGCCACAACTCGTGAAAATTCAGGAGGTACTCCCTCCAGGCGAGATGAGGCCCATTTCCAGAGGCTTCTCGAGGCTAATCACACCTAACATCTGAACTTCCAAAGGGTAATTCACACCCTTGCTGCAACTCAAGAAGTTCCCTGACATACCCGTCTCCACTCGAGAGGAAGCAAGAGATCCCGCCCACATCCAGAGAGCCCCGTTCCGCCTCCTAGCTGGAGAGGAGTGATCCTTTCCCTGGGTCCGGAAAGAATTCCCGCGTTCCCGTCGCATCTCAAGAGGAGGCGCCTCTCCACAGGAAAGGCGAGAGGAATTCCAGGGTCGTGCCACCATTCCCAGAGTCCCCCAGATGTCTCAGTCCATTCCGGGGAAACCTGTTTTCCCAGCACTGCCTCGACTTTCAAGCGAGGATCGACTCACATCACGGTGGCACGTGGGACAGCCCTATGGGGAAAGCCTCGTGGGAAAGCCTCGTTGGAAAGCCTCGAGGGAAAGCCACAGATCCCTTGAACCACGCGAAGGGAAGTGTGACACTGCTGCTACAGCTCGGGAGGAAAGCCACGTGCATGACCCCACTCGAGACGAGGACTGAATCCCCTGGGGAGACTCCAGAAGTACCCCAAGATCCATGTCAGCACTGGAGGGAATCCTAAGGTTCGCACCGACTCCACACAAGATCTTAGTCCCCGGCATCGACGTGAGGGGAATCCCGAGAGGCCCCCGAGCAACTCGCATGGGACCTGCCTTTCCTGAGGCCACCAGAGCGGGTCCCTGAGGTCCCCGTCGTAAGTCGAGAGCACCTGCTGCAACTCGAGAAAATCCAGGAGCTTCTCCCCTCCAGGCGAGATGAGGCCCATTTCCACTGAGCGTATCGAGGCTAATCCCACCTAAACTTTGGAACGTGCAAACGGTCCTTCACACCCTTGCTGCCACTCAAGAAGTTCCCCGACATACCCGTCTCCACTCGAGAGGAAGCACGAGAGTTCTGCCCACATCCAGAGGAGCCCCGTTTCTGCCTTCCTAGCTCGAAAGGAGGATCCTTATCCTGCGTGTCGGGAAAGAATTCCCGGCGTTCCCGTCGCATCTCAAGACGAGGCGCTCTCCACAGGAAAGGCGAGAGGAACTCTAGGGTCGTGCCACCATTCCCAGAGTCCCCAGATGTCTTAGTCCATTCCAGGGAAACCTGATTTCCCTGCACTGCCTCGACTTTCTAGCCGAGGATCGACTCACATCTCGGTGGCATGTGGGAGAGCCCTGTGGGAAAGCCTCGTGGGAAAACCTCGTGGAAAGCCTCGAGGGAAAGCCACAGATACCTTGATCCACGCGAAGGGAAGCGTGACACTGCTGCAGCTCGGGAGGAAAGCGCACGTGCATGCCCCCACTCGAGACGAGGACGGACTCCCCTGGGGAGACTCCAGAAGTACCCCAAGATCCATGTCAGCACTGGAGAGGAATCCTCAGGTTCCGCACTGACTCCACACAAGTCTTAGGCCCAGCATCTACGGGAGATGCATCCCAAGAGCCCCCGTGCAACTTGCAAGGGGACTGGCCTTTCCTGAGGCCACCAGAGCGGGTCCCTGAGGTCCCCGTCGTAAGTCGAGAGCACCAGCCGCACGTCGAGAAAATCCAGGAGGTTCGCCCTTCCAGGCGAGAGATGAGGCACATTTCCGCTGAGGTGTCTCAAGGCTAATCACAACTAACCTCTGGAACTTACAAAGGTCCGTCACACCCTTCCTGCAACTCAAGAAGTTCCCGGTCATACCCGTCTCCACTCGAGAGGAAGCACGAGCGTCCCGCCCACATCTAGAGGAGCCCCGTTACCGCCTCCTAGCTCGAGAGGAGGGATCCTTCCCTGCAGGGTCGGGAAATAATTCCTGGCGTTCCCGTGGCATCTCAAGAGGAGGCGATCTTCACATGAAAGCCGAGAGGGAATCAAGGGTCGTGCCACCATTCCCAGAGTTCCCAGATGTCTCAGTCCTTTCCAGGGAAACCTGTCTTCCCTGCACTGCCTGGACGTTCAAGCGAGGATCGACTCACACCACGGTGGCACGTGGGACAGCCCTGTGGAAAGCATCCTGGGGAAAGCTTCGTGGAAAGCCTCCAAGGGAAAGCCTCGAGGGAAGCCACAGATCCCTTGATCCACGCGAAGGGAAGGCTGACCAGTGCTGCTACAGCTCGGGAGGAAAGCACACGTGCATGCCCCCTCTCGAGACGATGACTGACTCCCCTGGGGAGACTCCAGAAGTACCCCAAGATCCATGTCAGCACTGGAGAGGAATCCTCAGGTTCCCGGCACCGACTCCACACAAGGTCTTAGGCCCAGGCTTCGACCGGGAGAGGAATCCCGAGAGGCCCCCGAGGAACTCCATGGGGACTGGCCTTTCCTGAGGCCACCAGAGTGGGTCCCTGAGGTCCCCGTCGTAAGTCGAGAGCACCTGCCACAACTCGAGAAAATCCAGGACGTTCTCCCCTCCAGGCGAGATGAGGCCCATTTCCGCTGAGTCGTCTCCAGGCTAATCACACTTAACCTCTGGAACTTCCAAAGGGTCCTTCACACCATATCTGCAACTCAAGAAGTTCGCCGACATACCCGTCTCCACTCGAGAGAAAGCACGAGAGTCCCACCCACATCCAGAGTATCCCCGTTTCCGCCTCCTAGCTCGAGAGGAGGGATCCTTTCCCTGCGTGGTCGGGAAAGAATTCCCGGAGTTCCCGTTGCATCTCAAGAGGAGGCACTCTCCACAGGAAACGCGAGGGGAACTCCAGGGTCGTGCCACCATTCCCAGAGTCCCCAAGATGTCTCAGTCCATTCCAGGGAAAACTTTTTTTCCCTGCACTGCCTCGACTTTCAATCGAGGGATCGACATCGACACACACCACGGTGGCACGTGGGACAGCCTTGTGGGAAAGCCTAGTGGGAAAGCCTCGTGGGAAAGCCTCGAGGGAAAGCCACAGATCCCTAGATCCACGCGAAGGGAAGCTTGACCCTGCTGCTCCAGCTCGGGGGGAAAGCCCACGTGCATGCCCCCACTTGAGACGAGGACTGACTCCCCTGGGGAAACTCCAGAAGTACCCCAAGATCCATGTCATCACTGGAGAGGAATCCTCAGGTTCCGGCACCGACTCCACACAAGGTCTTAGGCCCCGGGTTCGACGGGAGAGGAATCACGAGTGGCCCCCGAGAAACTCGAATGGGGATTGTCCTTTCCTGAGGCCACCAGATCGGGTCCCTGAGGTCCCCGTCGTAAGTCGAGAGCACCTGCCGCAACTCGAGAAAATCCAGGAGGTTCTCTCCTCCAGGCGAGATGAGGCCCATGTCCGCTGAGGTGTCTCGAAGCTAATCACACCTAACCTCTGGAACTTCCAAAGGCGTCCTTCACATCCTTGCTGCAACTCAAGAAGTTCCCCGACATACCCGTCTCCACTCGAGAGGAAGCACGAGAGTCCCGCCCACATCCAGAGGAGCCCCGTTTCTGCCTCCTAGCTCGAGAGTAGGGATCCTTTCCCTGCGTGTACGGGAAAGAATTCCCGGCATTCCCGTCACATCTCAAGAGGAGGCGCTCTCCACAGGAAAAGCGAGAGGAACTCCAGGGTCGTGCCACCATTCCCAGAGTCCCCCAGATGTCTCAGTCCATTCCAGAGAAACCTGTTTTCCCTGCACTGCCTCGAATTTAGAGCGAGGTTCCACTCTCACCACGGTGGCACGTGGGACAGCCATGTAGGAAAGCCTCGTGGGAAAGCCTCGTGGAAAGCCTCGAGGGAAAGCCACAGATCCCTTGATCCATGCGAAGGGAAGCGTGACACTGCTGCTACAGCTCAGGAGGAAAGCGCACGTGCATGCCCCCTTTCAAGACGAGGACTGACTCCCCTGGGGAGACTCCAGAAGTACCCCACGAACCATGTCAGCACTGGAGAGAAATCCTCAGGTTCCAGCACCGACTCCACACAAGGTCTTAGGCCCTGGCATCGATGGCAGAGCAATACCGAGAGGCCCCCAAGCAACTCGCATGGGGACTGACCTTTCCTGAGGCCACCAGAGCGGGTCCCTTTGGGCCCCGTCGTAAGTCGAGGGCACCTGCGCCAACTCGAGAAAATCCAGGATGTTCTCCCCTCTAAGCGAGATGATGCCCATTTCCAGAGAGGCGTCTCGAGGGTAATCACATCTAACCTCTGGAACTTCCAAAGGATCCTTCACACCCTTGCTGCAACTCAAGAAGTTCCCCGACATACCCGTCTCCACTCGAGAGGAATGAGGAGAGTCCCTCCCTCATCCAGAGGAGCCCCGTTTCCGCCTCCTAGCTCGTGAGCTGGATCCTTTCCCTGCGTGTCGGGAAAGAATTCCCGGCTTCCCGTCGCATCTCAAGAGGAGGGGCTCTCCACAGGAAGGGCGAGAGTAATCCAGG
>NW_017205540.1:0-5242 GCF_001704415.2 Capra hircus
TACAGCTCGGGAGGAAGCGAACGTGCATGCCCCCACTCGAGACGAGGACTGACTCCCCTGGGGAGACTCCAGAAGTACCGCAAGATGCATGTCAGCACTGGAGAGGAATCCTCAGGTTCCGGCACCGACTCCACACAAGCTCTTAGGCCCGGCGTCGAAGGGAGAGGAATCCCGAGAGGCCCCCGAGCAACTCGCATGGGGACTGGCCTTTCCTGAGCCACCAGAGCGGGTCCCTGAGGTCCCCGTCGTAAGTCGAGAGCACCTGCCGCAACTCGAGAAAATCCAGGAGGTTCTCCCCTCCAGGCGAGATGAGGCCCATTTCAGCTCAGGCGTCTCGAGGCTAATCACACCTAACTCTGAACTTCCAAAGGTCCTTCACACCCTTGCTACAACTCAAGAAGTTCCCCAACATACCTGACTCCACTCGAGAGGAAGCACGAGAGTCCCGCCCACATCCAGAGTAGCCCCGTTTCCGCCTCGTACCTCACGGTCAGGTTCTTTCCCTGTATGTTCCGGAAAGAATTCCGGTGTTCCCGTCGCATCTCATGAGGAGGCGCTTCCACAGGGAAAGGCGAAGAAACTCCAGTGTCGTGCCATCATTCCAAGAGTCCCCAGATATCTCAGTGTGTCGGGGTCGAGCCCCGCTGGATCCAGGGAATTCGACGGATGGACTGCGTTGACGTGGAAAGTCTTGTGTATTTATTAATGTAAGATGAGATTAAGAAATTATAGGGTAGTAAGAGATTAACTGGAGGAAAAAGGCTGAATAGCTAGGTTACGCGGAAGGCCATAAAAATTCCCGGCAAGGAATTTTCTGGCACTCTGGGAATGGTGGCACGACCTCGAGTTCCTCTTGCCTTTCCTGTGGAGAGCGCCTCCTCTTGAGATGCGCCGGGAACGCGGGAATTCTTTCACGACCACACAGGGGAAACGATCCCTCCTCTGGATCTATCAGGCGGAAATGGGGCTCCTCTGGATGTGGGCGGGACTCTCGTGCTTCCTCTCGAGTAGAGACGGGAATGTCGGGGAACTTCTTGAGTTGTAGCAAGGGTGTGAAGGACCCTTGGAAGTTCCAGATGTTAGGAGTGATTAGCCTCGAGACGCCTCAGCGGAAATGGGCCTCATCTCGCCTGGAGCGGCAACCTCCTGGATTGTTTCTAGTTGCGGCAGGTGCTCTCGTCTTACGACGGGACCTAGGGACCCGCTCTGGTGGCCTCAGGAAAGTCCAGTCGCCATGCGAGTTGCTCGGGCGGCCTCTCGGGATTTCTCTGCCGTCCATGCTGGGGCTTAAGACCTTGTGTGGAGTCGGAGCCGGAACGTGAGGATTCCTCTCCAGTGCTGACATGGATCTTGGGGTACTTCTGGAGTCTCCCCAGGGGAGTCAGTCCTCGTCTCGAGTGGGGGCATGCACGTGCGCTTTCCTCCCGAGCTGTAGCAGCAGTGTCACGCTTGCCTTCGCGTGGATCCAGGGATCTGTGGCTTTCCCTCGAGGCTTTCCACGAGGCTTTCCCACAGGGCTGTCCCACGTGTCACCGTAATGTGAGTCGATCCTCGGCTTGAAAGTCGAGGTATTGCAGGGAAAACAGGTTTCCCTGGAATTGACTGAGACATCTGGGGGACTCTGGGAATGGTTGCAG
This sequence comes from Capra hircus, assembly GCF_001704415.2. Taxonomy (NCBI): domain Eukaryota; kingdom Metazoa; phylum Chordata; class Mammalia; order Artiodactyla; family Bovidae; genus Capra; species Capra hircus. The sequence goes on from NW_017205540.1 coordinate 1,638, forward strand.
GACTCTGGAGTTTCTCTCGACTTTCCTGTGGAGACCGCCTCCTCTTGAGATGCAACAGGAACGCCGGGAATTCTTTCCCACCACGCAGGGAAAGAATCCCTCCTCTCGAGCTATGAGGCGGAAACGGGGCTCCTCTGGATGTGGCGGACTCTCGTGCTTCCTCTCGAGTGGAGACGGGTATGTCCGGGAACTTCTTGAGATGCAGCCAGGTGTGAAGGAGCCTTTGAAGTTCCAGAGGTTAGGTGTGATTAACCTCGAAACGCCTCAGCGGAAATGGGCCTCATCTCGCCTGGAGGGAGAACCTCCTGGATTTTCTCGAGTTGCGGCAGGTGCTCTCGACTTACGATTGGGACCTCAGGGACCGGCTCTGGTGGCCTCAGGAAAGGCCGGTCCCCATGCGAGTTGCTCGGTGGTCTCTCGGGATTCCTCTCCCGTTGATGCTGGCCTAAGTCCTTGTGTGGAGTCGGTGCTGGAACCTGCGGATTCCTCTGCAGTGCTGACATGGATCTTGGGGTACTTCTGGAGTCTCCCCAGAGGAGTCAGTCCTCGTCTCGTGCGGGGGCATGCACGTGCACTTTCCTTCCGAGCTCGAGCAGCAGTGTCACGCTTCCCTTCGCATGGATCAAGTGGTCTGAGGCTTTCCCTCGAGGCTTTCCCTCGAGGGTTTCCACAGGGCTGTCCACGCGCCACCGTGGTGTGAGTCGATCTCCGGCTTGAAAGTCGAGGCAGTGTAGGGAAAACAGGTTTCCATGGAATGGACTGAGACATCTGGGGGACTCTGGGAATGGTGGCACGACCCTGGAATTCCTCTCACCTTTCCTGTGGAGAGCGCCTCCTCTTGAGATGCGCCGGGAAAGCCGGGAATTCTTTCCGGACCACACAGGGAAAGGATCACTGCTCTCGAGCTTGGAGGCGGAAACAGGGCTCCTCTAGATGTGGGCGGGACTCTCGTGCTTCCTCTCGAGTGGAGACGGGTTAAAACGGGGAACTTCTTGAGTTGCAGCAAGGGTGTGAAGGAGCCTTTGTAAGTACCAGAGGTTAGGTGTGATTAGCCTCCAGACGCCTCAGCGGAAATGGGCCTCATCTCGCCTGGAGGGGAGAACCTCCTGGATTTTCTCGAGTTGCGGCAGGTGCTCTCGACTTACGACGGGGACCTCAGGGACCCGCTCTGGTGACCTCCGGAAAGGCCAGTCCCCATGCGCGTTGCTCGGTGGTCTCTCGGGATTCCTCTCCCGTCGATGCCGGGCCTAAGACCTTGTGTGGAGTCGGTGCCGGAACCTGAGGATTCCTCTCCAGTGCTGACATGGATCTTGGGTACTTCTGGAGTCTCCCCAGGGGAGTCTGTCCTCATCTCGAGTGGGGCATGCACGCGCGCTTTCCTCCCGAGCTGTAGCAGCAGTGTCACGCTTCCCTTCTCATGGATCAAGGGATCTGAGGCTGAGGCTTTCCCTCGAGGCTTTCCACGAGGCTTTCCCACAGGGCTGTCCCACGTGCCACCGTGGTGTGAGTCGATCCTCGGCTTGAAAGTAGAGGCAGTGCAGGGAAAACAGGTTTCCCTGGAATGGACTGAGACATCTGGTGGACTCTGGGAATGGAGGTACGACCCTGGAGTTCCTCTCGCTTTTCCTCTGGAGAGCGCCTCCTCTTGAGATGATATGGGAACGCCGGGAATTCTTTCCGGACCACGCAGGGAAAGGATCTTTGCTCTCGAGCTATGTGGCGGAAACAGGTCTCCTCTGGATGTGGGCGGGACTCCCGTGCTTCCTCTCGAGTGGAGACGGGTATGTCCGGGAACTTCTTGAGTTGCAGCAAGCTTGTGAAGGAGCCTTTGGAAGTTCCAGAGGTTAGGTGTGATTAACCTCCAGACACCTCACCGGAAATGGGCCTCATCTTCCGTGGGAGGGGAGAACCTCCTGGATTTTCTCGAGTTGCCGCAGGTTCTTTCGACTTACGATGGGGACCTCAGGACCCCTCTGGTGGCCTCAGGAAAGGCAAGTCCCCATGGGAGTTGCTCGGGGCCCCTCGCGATTCCTCTCCCGTCGAAGCCGGGCCTAAGATTTGTGTGGAGTCGCTGCCGGAACCTGAGGTTTCTCTCCAGTGCTGACATGGATCTTGGGTACTTCTGGAGTTTGCCCACGGGAGTCAGTCCTCGTCTCGAGTGGGGACTTGCACGTGCGCTTTCATCCCGAGCTGTAACAGCAGTGTCACGCTTCCCTTCGCGTGGATCAAGGGATCTGTGGCTTTCCCTCGAGGCTTTCCCACAGGGCTGTCCCACGTGCCACCGTGGTGTGAGTCGATCCTCGGCTTGAAAGTCGAGGCAGTGCAGGGAAAACAGGCTTCCCTGGAATGGACTGAGACATCTGGGGGACTCTGGGAATGGTGGAACGACCCTGGAGTTCTTCTCGCCTTTCCTGTCGAGAGCGCCCCCTCCTGAGATGCGACGGGAACTCCGGGAATTCTTTCCCGACCACGCAGGGAAAGGATCCCTCCTCTGGAGCTAGGAGGCGGAAACGGGGCTCCTCTGATGTGGACGGACTCTCGTGCTTCCTCTAGAGAGGAGACGGGTATGTCGGGAACTTCTTAAGTTGCAGCAAGGATGTGAAGGACGTTTTGGAAGTTCCAGAGGTTAGGGTGTGATTAGCCTGGGGACGCGTCAGAGGAAATGGGCCTCATCTCGCCTGGAGGGGAGAACCTCCTGGATTTCCTCGAGTTGAGGCAGGAGTTCTCGACTTATGTCGGGAACCACAGGGACCCGCTCTGGTGGCCTCAGAAAAGGCCAGTCCCCATGCGCGTTGCTCTGTGGTTTCTCGGGATTCCTCTCCCGTCGATGCCGGGGCCTAAGAGCTTGTGTGGAGTCGGTGCCGGAACCTGAGGATTCCTCTTCAGTGCTGACATGGATCTTTGGGTAATTCTGGAGTCTCCAGGGGAGTCAGTCCTCGTCTCGAGTGGGGGCATGCACGTGCGCTTTCCTCCGAGCTCTAGCAGCAGTGTAACGATTCCATAGGCGTGGACCAAGGGATCTGTGGCTTCGCTTTGAGGCTTTGAGGCTTCCCACGAGGCTTTCCACAGGCTGTCCCACGTGCCACCGTGGTGTGAGTCGATCCTTGGCTTGAAAGTCGAGGCAGTGCAGGGAAAACAGGTTTCCCTGAATGGACTGAGACATCTGGGGGACTCTGGGAATGGTGGCACGACCCTGGAGTTCCTCTCGCCTTTCCTGTGGAGAGCGCCTCCTCTTGAGATGCGACGGGAATGCCGGAATTCTTTCCCGACCTCTCAGGGAAAGGATCCCTCCTCTCGAGCTAGTAGGCGGAAACGGGGATCCTCTGGATGTGGGCGGGACTCTCGTGCTTCCTCTCGAGTGGAGACGGGTATGTCGGGGAACTTCTTGAGTTGCAGGAAGGGTGTGAAAAAACCGTTTGAAAGTTCCAGAGGTTAGGTGTGATTAGCCTCGAGACGCCTCAGCGGAAATGGGCCTCATCTCGCTGGAGATGAGAACCTCCTGGATTTTCTCGAGTTGCGGCAGGTGCTCTCGACTTACGACGGGGACCTCAGGGACCCGCTCTGGTGGCCTCAGGAAAGGCCAGTCCCCATGCGAGTTGCTCGGG
>NW_017205541.1:0-5242 GCF_001704415.2 Capra hircus
TCGAGTTGCGGCACGTGCTCTCGACTAACGTCGGGAACCCTCAGGGAGCCGCTCTGGCGCCTCAGGAAAGCAAGTCCCCATGCGAGTTGCTCGGGGGCTCACGGGGCCTCCGGGTTTCCTCTTCCGTCGATGCTGGGACTAAGACCTTGTGTGGAGTCAGTGCCGGAACCTGAGGATTCCTCTCCAGTGCTGACATGGGATATTGGGGGTACTTCTGGAGTCTCCCCAGGGGAGTCAGTCCTCGTCTCGAGTGGGGTCATGCACGTGCGCTTCCCTTCCGAGCTGTAGCAGCAGTGTCGCGTTCCCTTCGCGTGGATCAAGGGATCTGTGGCTTTCCCTCGAAGGCTTTCCCACGAGGCTTTCCACGAGGCTTTCCCACAGGGCTGTCCCACGTACCACCGTGGTGTGAGTCGATCCTCGGCTTGAAAGTCGAGGCAGTGCAGGGAAAACAGGTTTCCCTGGAATGGACTGGAGACATCTGGGGGACTCTGGGAATGTGGCAGGCCCTGGATTTCCTCTCACCTTTCCTGTGGAGAGCGCCTCCTCTTGAGATGCGACGGGAACGCCGGGAATTCTTTTCCGACCACGCAGGGAAAGGATCCCTCCTCTCGAGCTAGGAGGCTGAAACGGGGCTCCTTTGGAAGTGGACGGAACTCTCGTGCTTCCTCTGAAGTGGAGACGGGAATGTCGCGGAACTTCTTTGAGTTGCAGCAAGGGTGTGAAGGACCCCTCTGGAAGTTCAGAGGTTAGGTGTGATTAGCCTCGAGACGTCTAGCGTAAATGGGCCTCATCTCGCCTGGAGGGAGAACCTCATGGATTTCCTCGAGTTGCGGCAGGGTGCTCTCGACTTACGACGGGACCTCAGGACCCGCTGTGGTGGCCTCAGGAAAGGCCAGTCCCCATGCGAGTTGCTCTGGGGCCTCTCGGGATTCCTCTCACGTCGATGCACGGGCCTAAGACCTTGTGTGGAGTTGGTGCCGGAACCTGAGGATTCCTCTCCAGTGCAGACATGGATCCTGGGGTACTTCTGGAGTCTCCCAGGGGAGTCAGTCCTCGTCTCCAGCGGGGACATGCACGTGCGCTTTCCTCCCGAGCTGTAGCAGCAGTGTCACGCTTCCCTTCGCGTGGATCAAGAGATCTGTGGCTTTCCCTTGAGGCTTTCCCACGAGGCTTTCCCACGAGGCTTTCTCACAGGGCTGTACCACGATGCCACCGTGGTGTGAGTCGATCCTCGGCTTGAAAGTCGAGGCAGTGCAGGGAAAACAGGTTTCCCTGGAATGGACTGAGACATCTGGGGGACTCTGGGAATGGTGGCACGACCCTGGAGTTCCTCTCGCCTTTCCTGTGGAGAGCGTCTCCTCTTGTGATGCGACCGGGAACGCCGGGAATTCTTCCCCGAACACGCAGAGAAAGGATCCCTCCTCTCGAGCTAGGAGGCAGAAACGGGTCTCTTCTGGATGTGGGCGGGACTCTCGTGCTTCCTCTCGAGTGGAGACGGGTAAAGTCGGGGAACTTGTTGAGTTGCAGCAAGATTGTGAAGGACCCTTTGGAATTTCCAGAGGTTAGGTGTGATTAGCCTCGAGACACCTCAGCGGAAATGGGCCTCATCTCGCCTGGAGGGACGAACCTCCTGGATTTTCTCGAGTTGCGGCAGGTGCTCTCGACTTCAGACGGGGACCTCAGGGACCCGCTCTCGTGGCCTCAGGAAAGGCCAGTCCCCATGCCAGTTGCTCGCGAGCCTCTCGGGATTCCTCTCCCGTCGATGCTGGTGCCTAAGACCTTGTGGGGAGTCGGTGCCCGCACCTGAGGATTCCTCTCCAGTGCTGACACGGATCTTGGGGTACTTCTGAAGTCTCCCCTGGGGAGTCAGTCCTCGTCTCGAGTGGGGCAGGGACATGCGATTTCCTCCCGAGCTGTAGCAGCAGTGTCATGCTTCCCTTCGCGTGGATCAAGGGATCTGTGGCTTTGCCTCAAGGCTTTCCACTAGGCTTTCCCACGAGGCTTTCCCACAGGGCTGTCCCACGTGCCACCGTGGTGTGAGTCGATCCTCGGCTTGAAAGTCGAGGCTGTGCAGGGAAAACAGGTTTCCCTGGAATGGACAGACATCTGGGGGACTCTGGAAATGGTGGCCCGACCCTGGAGTTCCTCTCGCCTTTCCTATGGAGAGAGCCTCCTCTTGAGATGCGACCGGGAACGCCGGGAATTCTTTCCAGACCACGCAGGGAAAGGATCCCTCCTCTCGAGCTATGAGACGGAAACGGGGCTCCTCTGGATGTGGGCAGAATTCTCGTGCTTCCTCTCGAGTGGAGACGGGTATGTCGGGGAACTTCTTGAGTTGCAGCAAGGGTGTGGAAGGACCTTTGAAAATTCCAGAGGTTAGGTGTGAGTAGCCTCGAGACGCCTCAGCGGAAATGGGCCTCATCTCGCCTGGAGGGGAGAACCTCCTGGATTTTCTCGAGTTGCGGCAGGTGCTCTCCACTTACGACGGGCACCTCAGGGACCCACTCTGGTGGCCTCAGGAAAGACCAGTCCCCATGCGAGTTGCTCGGGGGCCTCTAGGGATTCCTCTCCTGTCGATGCTGGGGCCTAAGACCTTGTGTGGAGTCAGTGCTGGAACCTGAGCATTCCTCTCCAGTGCTGTCATGGATCTTGGGGTACTTCTGGAGTCTCCCCAGCGGAGTCAGTCCTCCTCTCGAGTGGGGGCATGCACGTGCGCTTTCCTCCTGAGCTGAAGCAGCAGTGTCACGCTTCCCTATGCTTGGATCAAGGGATCTGTGCCTTTCCCTCGAGGCTTTCCCAGGAGGCTTTCCCACGAGCTTTCCCATGAGGCTTTCCCACAGGGCTGTCCCACGTGCCACCGTGGTGTGAGTCGATCCTCGCCTTGAAAGTCGAGGCAGTGAAGGGAAAACAGGTTTCCCTGGAATGGACTGAGAGATCCAGGGGACTCTGGGAATGGTGGCACGACCCTGGAGTTCCTCTCACCTTTCCTGTGGAGCGCGACTCCTCTTGAGATGTGACGGGAACACCGGGAATTCTGTCCCGACCACGCAGGGAAAGGATCCCTCCTCTCGAGCTAGAAGGCGGAAACTGGGCTCCTCTGGATGTGTGCGGGACTCTCGTGCTTCCTCTCGAGTGGAGACGGGTATGTCGGGGAACTTCTTGAGTTGCAGTAAGGGTGTGAAGGACCCTTTGGAAGTTCCAGAGGTAAGGTGTGATTAGCCTCGAGATACCTCAGCGGAAATGGGCTTCATCTCGCCTGGAGGGGAGAACCTCCTGGATTTTCTCGAGTTGCGGCAGGTGCTCTCGACTTACGACGGGGACCTCAGGGACACGCTGTGGTGGCCTCAGGAAAGGCCAGTCCCCATGCGAGTTGCTCTGGGGCCTCTCGGGATTCCTCTCACGTCGATGCACGGGCCTAAGACCTTGTGTGGAGTCGGTGCCGGAACCTGAGGATTCCTCTCCAGTGCTGACATGGATCTTGGGTTACTTCTGGAGTCTCCCCAGGGGTGCCAGTCCTCGTCTCGAGTGGGGCCATGCACGTGCGCTTTCCTCCGAGCTTTAGCAGCAGTGTCACGCTTCCCTTCGCGTGGATCAAGGGATCTGTGGCTTTCCCTCGAGGCTTTCTCATGAGGCTTTCCCACGAGGCTTTCCCTCGAGGCTTTCCCACGAGGCTTTCCCACGAGGCTTTCCCACAGGGCTGTCCCATGTGCCACCGTGGTGTGAGTCGATACTCGGCTTGAAAGTCGAGGCAGTACAGGTAAACAGGTTTCCCTGGAATGGACTGAGGCATCTGGGGGACTCTGGGATGGTAGCACGACCCTGGAGTTCCTCTCGCCTTTCCTGTGGAGAGCGGCCTCCTCTTGAGATGCGACGGAAATGCCGGGAATTCTTTCCCGACCACGCAGGGAAAGGATACCTCTCTCGAGGTAGGAGGCGGAAACGGGGCTCCTCTGGATGTGGGCGGGACTCTCGTGCTTCGTCTCAAGTGGAGACAGGTATGTCGGGGAACTTCTTGAGTTGCAGCAATGGTGTGAATGACCATTTGGAAGTTCCAGATATTAGAAGTGATTAGACTCAGACGCCTCAGCGGAAATGGCCTCATCTCGCCTGGATGGGAGAACCTCCTGGATTTTCTCGAGTTGTGGCAGGTGCTCTCGACTTACGAATGGGGACCTCAGGACCCGTTCTGGTGGCCTCAGGAAAGGCCAGTCCCCATGTGAGTAGCTTGGGGGCCTCTCGGGATTCCTCTCCCGTTGATGCCGGAGCCTAAGTTCTTGTGGGAGTCGGTGCTGTAACCTGAGGATTCCTCTCCAGTGCTGACATAGATCTTGGGTACTTCTGGAGTCTCCCCAGGGCAGTCAGTCCTCTACTCGAGTGGGGCATGCACGTGCGCTTTCCTCCCGAGCTGTAGCAGCAGTGTCACGCTTCCCTTCGCGTGGATCAACGGATCTGTGGCTTTCCCTCGACGCTTTCCCAAGAGGCTTTTCCACGAGGCTTTCCACAGGGCTGTCCCACGTGCCACCGTGGTGTGAGTCGATCCTCGGCTTGAAAGTCGACGCAGTGCAGGGAAAACAGGTTTCTCTGGAATGGACTGAGACATCTGGGGGGACTCTGGGAATGGTGGCAAGACCCTGGAGTTCCTCTCGCCTTTCCGGTGGAGAGCGCCTCCTCTTGAGATGCGACGGGAACGCCGGGAATTCTTTCCCGACCACGCAGGGAAAGGATCCCTCCGCTCGAGGTATGAGGCGGAAACGGGGCTGCTCTGGATTTGGGCGGGACTCTCGTGCTTCCTCTCGAGTGGAGACGGGTATGTCGGGGAACTTCTTGAGTTGCAGCAAGGGTGTGAAAGACCCTTTGGAAGTTCGAGAGGTTAGGTGTGATTAGCCTCGAGACGCTCAGCAGAAATGGGCCTCATCTCGCCTGGAGGGGAGAACCTCCTGGATTTTCTCGAGTTGCGGCAGGTGCTCTCGACTTACGACTGGGACCTCAGGGACCCGCTCTGGTGGCCTCAGGAAAGGCCAGTCCCCATGCAGTTGCTCGGGGGGCCTCTCGGGATTCCTCTCCCGTCGATGCCGGGCCCTGGGACCTTGTGTGGAGTCTGTGCCGGATCCTGAGGATTCCTCTCCAGTGCTGACATGGATCTTGGGTACCTCTGGAGTCTCCCAGGGGAGTCATTCCTCTTCGCGAGTGGGGATATGCACGTGGGTTTTCCTCCCGAGCTGTAGGCAGCAGTGTCACGCTT
>NW_017205542.1:0-5241 GCF_001704415.2 Capra hircus
CGTGCAAAGCCTGGTGGCAAAGCCTCGTGGAAAAGCCTCGAGGGGAAAGCCACAGATCCCTTGATCCACGCCAAGGGAAGCGTGAAAACTGCTGCTACAGCTCGAGAGGAAAAGGCATGTGCATGCCCCCACTCGACCGAGGACTGACTCCCCTGGGGAGACTCCAGAAGTCCCCAAGATCCATGTCAGCACCAAAGAGGAATCCTCAAGTTCCGCACCGACTCCACACAAGGTCTTAGGCCCCGGCATCGATGAGAGAGAATCCCGAGAGGCCCCCGAGCAACTCGCATGGGGACTGGCCTTTCCTGAGGCCACCAGAGCGGGTCCCTGAGGTCCCCGTAGTAAGTCGAGAGCAACTGCAGCAACTCGAGAAAATCCAGGAGGTTCTCCCCTCCAGGCGAGATGAGGCCCATTTCCGCTGAGGCGTCTCGAGGCTAATCACACCTAACCTCTGGAAATTGCAAAAGGTCCTTCACAACCTTGCTGCAACTCAAGAAGTTCCCCGACATACCCGTCTCCACTCGAGAGAACCACGAGAGTCCCGCCCACATCCAGAGGAGCCCCGTTTCCGGCTCCTAGCTCAAGAGGCGGGATCCTTTCCCTGCGTGTTCGGGAAAGAATTCCCGGCGTTCCCGTCGAATCTCAAGAGGAGGCGCTCTCCACAGGAAAGGCGAGAGGAACTCCAGGGTCGTGCCACCATTCCCAGAGTGCCCCAGATGTCTCAGTCCATTCCAGGGAAACCTGTTTTCCCTGCACTGCCTCGACTTTCAAGCCGAGGATCGACTCACACCACGGTGGCACGTGGGACAGCCCTGTGGTAAAGCCTCATGGGAAAGCCTCTTGGGAAAGCCTCGTGGGAAAGCCTCGTGGGAAAGCCTCGAGGGAAAGCCACTGATCCCTTGAATCACGGGAAGGGATGCTTGACACTGCTGCTACAGCTCGGGAGGAGAGCGCAGATGCATGCCCCACTCGAGACGAGGACTGTCTCCCCTGGGGAGCCTCCAGAATTACCCAAAGATCCATGTCAGCACTGGAGAGGAATCCTCATATTCCGGCACCGACTCCACACAAGGGCTTAGGCACCGGCATCGACGGGAGAGGAATCACGAGAAGCCCCCGAGCAACTCGCATGGGGACTGGCCTTTCCTGAGGCCACCAGAGCGGGTCCCTGAGGTCCCCGTCGTAACTCGAGAGCACCTGCCGAAACACGAGGAAATCCAGGAGATTCTCCCCTCCAGGCGAGATGAGGCCCATTTCCGCTGAGGCGTCTCGAGGCTAATCACACCTAACCTCTGGAACTTCCAAAGGTTACTTCACACCCTTGCTGCAACTCAAGAAGTTCCCGACATACCCATCTCCACTCGAGAGGAAGCACGAGAGTCTCGCCCACATCCAGAGAAGCCTCGTTTCCGCCTCCTAGCTCGAGAGGAGGGATCCTTTCCCTGCATGGTCGGGAAAGAATTCCCGGCGTTCCGTCGAATTTCAAGAGGAGGCGCTCTCCACAGGAAAGGCGAGAGGTACTCCAGGGTCGTGCCACCATTCCCAGAGTCCCCCAGTTGTCTCAGTCCATTCCAGGGAAACCTCTTTTCCCTGCACTGCCTCGACTTTCAAGCCGAGGATCGATTCACACCAAGGTGGCACGTGGACAGCCCAGTGGGAAAGCCTCGTGGCAAAGCCTGGTGGCAAAGCCTCGTGGAAAAGCATCGAGGGAAAGCCACAGATCCCTTGATTCACGCCAAGGGAAGCGGGAAACTGCTGCTACAGCTCGAGAGGAAAAGGCATGTGCATGCCCCCACTCGAGACGAGGACTGACTCCCCTGGGGAGACTCCAGAAGTCCCCCAAGATCCATGTCAGCACCAAAAGAGGAATCCTCAGGTTCCGGCACCGACTCCACACAATGTCTTAGGCCCCGGCATCGATGGGAAAGGAATCCCGAGAGGCCCCGAGCAACTCGCATGGGGACTGGTCTTTCCTGAGGCCACCAGAGCGGATCCCGGAGGTCCCCGTCGAAAGTCGAGAGCACCTGCCACAACTCGAGAAAATCCAGGAGGTTCTCCCCTCCAGGCGAGATGAGGCCCATTTCCGCTGAGGCGTCTCGGGTCTAATCACACCTAACATCTGGAACTTCCAAAGGGTCCTTCACACCCTTCCTGCAACTCAAGAAGTTTCCCGACATACCCGTCCTCCACTCGAGAGGAAGCACGAGAGTCCCGCCCAAAACCAGAGGAGCCCCGTTTCCGCCTCCTAGCTCGAGAGGTGGGATCCTTTCCCTGCGTGGTCGGGAAAGAAATCCCGGCGTATCTCAAGAGGAGGTGCTCTCCACAGGAAAGGCGAGAGGAACTCCAGGGTCGTGCCACCATTCCCAGAGTCCCCCAGATGTCTAGGTCCATTCCAGGGAAACCTGTTTTCACTGCACTGCCTCGACTTTTCAAGCCGAGAATCGACTCACAACACGGTGGCACGTGGGACTGCCCTGTGGGAAAGCCTTGTGGGAAAGCCTCGTGGGAAAGCCTCGATTGAAAGCCTCAAGGGAAAGCGACAGATCCCTTGATCACGCGACGGGAAGCGCGACACTGCTGCTTCAGCTCGGGAGGAAAAGCGCTCGTGCATCCCCCCACTCGACATGAGGACTGGCCTCCCCTGAAAGCCTCCAGAAGTTCCCCAAGATCCATGTCATAACTGGAAAGGAATCCTCAGGTACTGGCACCGACTCCACACAAGGTCTTAGGCCCCGGCATCGACGGGAGTGGAATTCCGAGAGGCCCCAGAGCAACTCGCATGGGGACTGGCCTTTCCTGAGACCAACAGAGCGTGTCTCTTAGGTCCCCGTCGTAAGTCGAGAGCACCTGCCTCAACTCGAGAAAATCCAGGAGGTTCTCCCCTCCAGGCGAGATGAGGCCCATTTCCGCTCAGGCGTCTCGAGGCTAATCACACCTAACCTCTGGAACTTCAAAAGGGTTCTTCACACCCTTGCTGCAACTCAAGAAGTTCCCTGACATACCCGTCTCCACTCGAGAGGAAGCACGAGAGTCCCGCCCACATCCAGAGGATCTCCGTTTCCGCCTCCTAGCTCGAGAGGAGGGATCCTTTCCCTGCCGTGGTCGGGAAAGAATTCCCGGTGTTTCTGTCGCATATCAAGAGGAGGCGCTCTCCACAGGAAAGGCGAGAGGAACTCCCGGGTCGTGCCACCATTCCCAGAGTCCCCCAGATGTCTCAGTCCATTCCAGGGAAACCTGTTTTCCCTGGACTGCCTCGACTTTCAAGCCGAGGATCGAATCACACCACGGTGGCACGTGGGACAGCCCTGTGGGAAAGCCTCGTGGGAAAGCCTCGTGGAGAAAGCCTCAGGCGAAAGCCACAGATCCGTTGATCCACCGCGAAAGGAAAGCTTGACACTGCTGCTAGCAGCTCGGGAGGAAAGCGCATGTGCATGCCCCGACTTGAGAGGAGGACTGACTCCCCTGGGGAGACCTCCAGAAGTACCCCAAGATCCATGTCAGCACTAGAGAGGAATCCTCAGGTTCCGCCAACGACTCCACACAAGGTCTTAGGCCCCGGCATCGACGGAGAGGAATCCCGGAGAGGCCCCCGAGCAACTCGCATGGGGACTGGCCTTTTCTGAGGCCACCAGAGCGCGTCCCTGTGGTCCCCGTCGTAAGTTGAGACCAACCTGCCCCAACTCGAGAAAATCCAGGAGGTTCTCCCCTCCAGGCGAGCGAGGCCATTTCTACTGAGGCGTCTCGAGGCTAATCACACCTAACCTCTGGAACTTCCAAAGGGTCCTTCACACCCTTGCTGCAACTCAAGAAGTTCCCCGACATACCCGTCTCCACTCGAGAGGAAGCACGAGCGTCCCGCCCACATCCAGAGGAGCCCCGTTTCCACCTCATAGCTCGAGAGGTGGGATCCTTTCCCTGCGTGGTCGGGAAAGAATTCCCGGCGTATCTCAAGAGGAGGCGCTCTCCACAGGAAAGGCGAGAGAAACTCTAGGGTCGTGCCACCATTCCCAGAGTGCCCCAGATATCTCAGTCCATTCCAGGGGAAACCTGTTTTCCCTGCACTGCCTCGACTTTCAAGCCGAGGATCGACTGACACCACGGTGGCACGTGGGACAGCCCTGTGGGAAAGCCTCTTGGGAAAGCCCACAGATCCCTTGATCCACGCCAAGGGAAGCGTGACACTGCTGCTACAGCTCGGAGGAAAGCGCACGTGCATGCCAAAACTCGAGACGAGGACTGACTCCCCTGGGGAGACTCCAGATGTACCCCAAGATCCATGTCAGCACTAGAGAGGAATCCTCATGTTCTGGCACAGACTCCACACAAGGTCTTAGGCCCGGCATCGACGGGAGAGGAATCCCGAGAGGCCCCGAGCAACTTGCATGTGGACTGGCCTTTCCTGAGGCCACCAGACCGGGTCCCTGAGGTCCCCGTCGTAAGTCGAGAGCACCTGCCGCAACTCGAGAAAATCCAGGAGGTTCTCCCCTCCAGGCGAGATGAGGCCCATTTCCGCTGAGGCGTCTCGAGGCTAATCACACCTAGCCTCTGGAACTTCCAAAGGGTCCTTCACACCCTTGCTGCAACTCAAGAAGTTCCCTGACATACCCGTCTCCACTCGAGAGGAAAGCACGATAGTCCGCCCACATCCAGAGGAGCCCCGTTTCCAGCTCGTAGCTCCGCGATGAGGGATCCTTTCCCTGCTTGTTCGGGAAAGAATTCCCGGCATTCCATCGCATCTCAAGAAGAGGTGCTCTCCAAAGGAAAGGGAGAGGAACTGCAGGTCGTGCCACCATTCGAAGACTCCCCCAGATGTCTCAGTCCATTCCACAGGAACCTGTTTTCCCTGCACTGCCTCGGCTTTGAGGCCAAGGATCGACTCACACCACCGCTGACTCGTGGGACAGCCCTGTATGAAAGCCTCGTGGGAAAGACTCGAGGGAAAGCCACAGATCCCTTGGTCAACGCAAGGGGAAGCGTGAGACTGCTGCTACAGCATGGGAGAAAAGGGCACGCTCATACCCCCCACTCGAGACGATGCCTGACTCCCTTGTGGAGATTCCAGAAGTACCCCAAATCCATGTCAGCACTGAAGAGGAATCCTCAGCTTCCAGCCCCGACTCCACACAAGGTCTTAGGCCCCGGCATCGACGGGAGAGGAATCACGAGAGGCCCCTAGCAACACGCATGATGACTGTCCTTCCTGCGGCCGCCACAGGTCCCTGAAGTCCCCGTCGTAACTCG
>NW_017205543.1:0-18502 GCF_001704415.2 Capra hircus
ATTGCTGGGAGAAATATCAATCACCTCAGATATGCAGATGACACCACCGTTATGGCAGAAAGTGAAGAGGAACTAAAAAGCCCTTGATGAAAGTGAAAGTGGAGAGTAAAATGTTGCCTAAAGCTCAACATTCAGAAAACGAAGATCATGGCATCCGGTACCATCACTTCATGGGAAATAGAGGGGGGAAACAGTGGAAACAGTGTCAGACTTTATTTTTTTGGGCTCCAAAATCACTGCAGATGGTGACTGCAGCCCATGAAATTAAAAGATGCTTACTCCTTTAGAAGAATAGTTATGACCAACCTAGATAGCATATTCAAGAGCAGGGACATTACTTTGCCAACTAAGGTCCGTCTAGTCAAGGCTATGGTTTTTCCAGTGGTCATGTATGGATGTGAGAGTTGGACTGCTGAAAGAAGGCTGAGCGCCAAAGAATTGATGCTTTTGAACTGTGGTGTTGGAGAAGACTCTTGAGAGTCCCTAGGACTGCAGGAGATCCAACCAGTCCATTCTGAAGGATCAGCCCTGGGATTTCTTTGGAAGGAATGATTTAAAGCTGAAACTCCAGTACTTGGCCACCTCATGCGAAGAGTTGACTCATTGGAAAAGACTCTGATGCTGGAGGGATTGGGGCAGGAGAAGGGGCGAACCAGGATGAGATGGCTGGATAGCATCAGTGACTCGATGGACGTGAGTCTAAGTGACTCCGGAGATGGTGATGGACAGGGAGGCCTGGCGTGCTGCGATTCATGGGGTCACAAAGATTCGGACATGACTGAGCAACTGAAACTGAACTGAACCTAGGTTATGGATTTCTCAGACTGGAAGACAGGGAACAGATTAAAGTTTAACTTGTGTTTTAACATTAGTGGTTTCAGTTCAGTTCAGTTCAGTTGCTCAGTCATGTCCGACTCTTTGTGACCCCATGGACTGCCGCACACCTGGCTCACTGTCCATCACCAACTCCTGGAGCTTACTTAGACTCATGTCCATCGATCGGTGATGCCATTCAACCATCTCATTCTCTGTCGTCCCCTTCTCTCCCACCCTCAATCCCTCCCAACATCAGGTCTTTTTCAATGAGTCAGTTATTCGCATCAGGGGCCAAAGTATTGGAGTTTCAGCTTCAGCATCAGTCCTTCCAATGAATATCATGACCCATTTCCTTTAGGATGGACTGGTAGGATCTCCTTGCAGTCCAAGGGACTCTCAAGAGTCTTCTCCATCACCACAGTTCAAAAGCATCAATTTGTTGGCGCTCAGCTTTCTTTATAGTCCAACTCTAACATCCATACATGACTATTGGAAAAACCAAGGGTTTGACTAGATGGACCTTTGTTGGCAAAGTTATGTCTCTGCTTTTTAATATCGTGTCTAGGTTGGTCATAGCATTTCTTCCAAGGAGCCAGTGAGTGTCTTTTAATTTCATGGCTGCAGTCACCATCTGCAGTGGTTTTGGAGCCCAAAAATTAAAGTCTGTCACTGTTTCCACAGTTTTCCCATCTATTTGCCATTAAGTGGTGGGACGAGATGCCATGATCTTAGTTTTCTGAATGTTGAGATTTAAGCCAACTTTTTCACTCTCCTCTTTCACTTTCATCAAGAGGCTTTTTAGCTCCTCTTCACTTTCTGCCATAAGGGTGGTGTCATCTGCATATCTGATGTTATTGATATTTCTCCCAGCAATCTTGATTCCAGCTTGTGCTTCATCCAGTCCAGCATTTCACACGATGTTCTCTACATATAAGTTAAATAAGCAGGGTGACAATATACAGCCTTGATGTACTCCTTTTCCTATTTGGAACCTATCTGTTGCTCCATGGTCCAGTTCTAATTGTTGCTTCTTGATCTGCATACAGATTTCTTGGGAAGCAGGTCAGGTGGTCTGGTATTCCCATCTCTTTCACAATTTTCCACTGTTTATTGTGATCCACACAGTCAAAGGCTTTGGCATACTCAATAAAGCAGAAACAGATGTTTCTCTGGAATGCTCTTGCTTTTTAATGATCCAACAGATGTTGGCAATTTCATCTCTGGTTCCTCTACCTTTTCTAAAACCAGCTTGAACATCTGGAAGTTCACGGTTCACATATTTCTGACGCCTGGCTTGGAGAATTTTGAGCATTACTTTACTAGCGTGTGAGATGAGTGCATTTGTGTGGTAGTTTGAGCATTTCTTGGCATTGCCCTTCTGTGGAATTGGAATGAAATCTGACCTTTTCCAGGCCTGAGGCCACTGCGAGTTTTCCAAATTTGCTGGCATATTGAGTGCAGCACTTTCACAGCATCATCTTTTAGGTTTTGTAATAGCTCAACTGGAATTCCATCACCTCCACTACCTTTGTTCTTAGTGATGCTTCCAAAGGCCCATTTGACTTTGCATTTCATGATGTCTGGCTCTAGGTAAGTGATCACACCATCATGGTTATCTGGGACATGAAGATCTTTTTTGTATAGTTTTTCTGTGTATTCTTGCCATCTCTTCTTAATATTTTTTGCTTCTGTTTCAGCCATACCATTTCTGCCCTTTATTGAGCCCATCTTTGCAGGAAATGTTCTCTTGGTGTCTCTAATTTTCTTGAAGACATCTCTACTCTTTCCCAGTCTATTGCTTTCCTCTATTTCTTTGCACTGGTCACTGACAAAGGCTTTCTTATTTCTCCTTGCTGTTCTTTGGAACTCTGCATTCAAATGGGTATATTATTCATTTTTTCCTTTGCTTTTCACTTCTCTTCTCTTCATAACTATTTGTAAGGCCTCCTCAAACAACCATTAGTGGTTTACCTTGTCATAACTATCACACTTTAATCACCAAATTAGCAAAATCAGGTGTTTTGGATCATTGGAATGATTGAGGCTAAGGGAAGGAAACTCTAAGGATTTTACTAATGCCACCATTTCAGAGTAAGAGTTTCTAGTTTCAGTGAGTAGAATTTTCCAGGGTTAAAAATAGATAGCACCTACAAATACATATGTAATCTTGTCCTAAATTTAACTTTACTTTTTGTTAAAATGCAAAATATCATTTTTTTCCTACTCAGAGAAGGGCTCTTTGATTTCTTTTTTTTTTTTTTGACATTTTTATTTTTTTTATTTATTTTTTTTCAGGCAAAATAGACTTTATTTATTTTTTTTTGTTTTAAAGTATAAATTTATTTATTTTAATTGGAGGTTAATTACTTCACAATATGAAGGATAAATTCTTTAAAAAAAAAAAAGAGAAAAAGAACAACAAAAAAAACCCAAAAAACCTTGAAAGTACTGTGAAATAAATATTTAAATGATTGGTTTAAAAGCACTGTTTCACTTATTGAAATATGTCACATTGTTTGGTGTTCAGGCTGTCTGCCTCAAGCCAATGTCCAAAAAAATCTCACAGCAATATTTATATATATATTTGCTCTTTTCTTCAATACTATAGTTATAATTCTAAAAGCTTAAGTACTGATAATAGAGATAAATAATTCTTCATTTTTGCTTTGTTTTAAGGTCTTTACACTTGTGAAGAAATTTTGAGGAAAACCTTATTATATTTAACTATTTTCAGTATCTAACAGGTATAGGTTTATTCTTAGTAGACATAAAACTCATTTCAAATTTCTAATAACTGAAAAGATGACATAATATTAACCTGATATATCTGAAAGACACACCTAAATCTTTATTAGGTACTGTGTTTAGGGGTCTCATATTTGTTGGTTTATTTGTAACTGCAGGTGTGCAATTTTAATATTTGTTTTTTATGGCACTTTCACAGGCATACTAGTGATGTTGGGAAAAAAAAAAACTCAAATGAGGCCTGCTTTTGATAATTAATCTACTTCCCCATTTTTAAAACCACATATGAACTAAAAAGAAAACACTAGAGGATACCAATTTGAAACATATCATTGTTGAAAAGAAATTTAGTCCCAAAGTGTGAAATTTAAAATACAAGTAAAATGAATCATTTTAGTCATGCTATTTTCTTTGGGAAAAAAATATATAGCTAACTGTAGAAATTCCAGAATTAAAAATAAAACAAGGTAGTTTTCTCGTAGTCAAAACCACACTAATGTGACTCCCACAAGATGGTTTCATTTTGCAGTAATGTCACTCATTTGACTGCCTTCAAGGAAATACTGGATTGGCCAAAAAGTTCTTTCAGTGTTTTCCATATGATATTATAAAAAACCCAAATGAGGCTTTTGGCCAACCCAATAATTTGGCAATTATGATAGACAGTGGGAGGTTTCTTTGCAGTGCCCAATAATCAACTTTTAAAAAACTTTTTATTTTGTATTGGAATAGAGCTGAATAACAATGTGGTGACAGTTTCAGATAGACAGCAAAGGACTCAGCCATACCTCATAAGTCAACTGTTTCACTATTTAAGTAGCTGTTACAGTAGTCAACAATACTAGTTTTGGAAAGAGAAGCTTTCAGGCAGATTCCTGAATTAGACTGGCCAAATCCCAAGCCCTTTAAGACCGTGATTCCATTTGTGGCCCCCTCCCACCCCTGCAACCAGCCCCAGCTCTGAGACATAATTGATATTGAAAACTATGTTAAGTTTAAGGTGTATGTGTTGATTGGATACATGCAGATATTGCAAAATGATTACCACATTAAAGTTCATCACCACACATAATTACCTTTTCAGACAGAGTGAAAATATTTAAGATTTACTTTCTTAGCAACTTTCACGTATATAACACAATCTTGTTCACTATAATCACTATACACATTAGATATCCAGGACATATTCATCTTGTAAGTACAAATTTGTACCCTTTGACCAAAATCACCCTATTTTTCCCATCCCTCTGGCTACCGCCATTCTACTTTCTGCAGCTACAAGTTTGGCTTTTTTAGAGTCCACATATCAGTGAGATCATACAGTATTTGTCTTTCTCGAACTTATTTCACTTAGCATGATATCCTCAAGGTCCAGCTGTGTTGTCACAAATGGTAGGATTCCCTTCTTTCCACTGACGACATGTGCCTTGTCTCCTTCATCCATTCATATGGATCCATTTCATGTTTCCATAATACTAATTAGCATCCTTTCATTTCAAGTTGAAGAACTTTTCTCAGCATTTCTTGGAAGACAGGTCTAGTGGTGATGGACTCCCTCTACTTTTGTTTGCCTGGAAAAGTGCTCATCTGTCCATTTCTCGGACAACTTTGCTGGATGGAGTATTCTTGGTTGGCAGTTATTTTTTTTCTTTCAGGACTTGAAAAAATATCATTCTACCCTCTATTAGCCATTTCTGCTGATAGCATCCCATGGATCATATAGGCTTTCTTCACTCTTTTTCATTTTTCTTCTTTCTCCTCTGACTCGGTAATTTCAAAATATTTAAGATCTACTTTCTTAGCAACTTTCAAGTATATAACCCAATCTTGTTCACTATAATCACTATATACATTAGATATCCAGAACATATTCACCTTGTAGGTAGAAATGTATACACTTTGGACCAAAATTTAATTCAGACTAATTCTTCTGCTTGATCCATTCTGTGTTTAATACTCTCTATTTCAGTTTTCACTTCATTGATTGTATTCATAAGCCACCAGAAAATGCTTGGTTCTTGTTTTGAGATTTCCATCTCTGTTTACTCATTCTGTCTGTGTATTATTTTCCTGATTTTACTAAATTTTCTGTTTGATTGTAGCTCATTGAGCTTCCTTAGAAAAGCTATTTTGAATTCTTTATTGGATAAGCTGCAGATCTCCATGTTTTTCTTACTACAAGATTATTGTGATCCTTTGGTAGTGTCATAGTTCCTTCAATTTTCATGTTCCTTGAAATTCTGCATTGCTATCTTCACATTTGAAATAGCTGCCACCTTCATCCAATTTTACTGACTGATTTTGGGTGAGAAACACTTTCCATCTGTCCTGCTAGGGATTCTGAGGCTTTCACAGACGTTGGATGGATACACCTGCTCTGCGATTCTGGCTCCCACATATGACAGAATTCATGAGCACATATGTTTTTTTCTCCATCATGTAAGATACCAGGGCAGGTGCTAACAGCCTCCCATTTGATTTCCCAAGGGTGGTGCTACTTGTGTTCTCTCCCTGGCCCACAAACTCTGGCTGGCTTTCTGCACATGCTCAGTATCCATCTGCCAGAGCTGGCTCTCATTGCCTTCAGCAGCAAGCACATAGATCCAGCTACAGGATGGAGAAGAGTGTGGTTGAGGCACATGGAGCACAGGGGGTGCCTGTGGGCCAGTGGAGGATCCACAGGCTAAATATCTCTAGGGATGTGTTGGCAGGCTTTTTCATGGAGTCCGTGATGTGGTTAGTAGGGTCTGTTTGCGTGTAATGCCCTCTAAGAAATCCTATCTGCTGCTCTCTCAGCCTCTTCCTGCCTCCGTCATTCAGCTCACAACTCAGTACTCTGGATGGAGCAAGAGAGAAATGGGCCTCTTTGGGAGCATCCTGTGCTGCTGGAAACACAGCACCCCTTCATATGCTCTCACTTTTCCCTGCATTAGAAATCAAGGATGAGAAAGTCTCTTGGCACTGAGCTGTGCCACCTTGTGGAAAAGGTGACATGAATAAATCAAACTATTCCTCTGACCCTCTTCAATGCATTCAAACTTGTATAATTTTTGCTCCAATAGCATGCTGGAACTTCTCCACTGGACTTCTGGACTTCCCCCAAGGCTTTCTTGTCTGTGGGTGATTATCGAAAACAAGTGTTCTCCAGGGGATCCTAGACTGCAGCTGACAGGGGCTAGAGCCAGCTCATAGGCCACTGCAAGGTCCACAGACAGCACACAGGTCTGTCTGCCCATTACCTGATACATGGGTGGTAAAATTCCTCCAGGTCCCTTGGTATGTGGGGCTGGATCCCACAGCTCCCACAAAGGCACTTCATCCATGTATGGATGCCAAATTGTTCTTGAGATGGGTATACAAACAAACGACATATTACAGGGCCATCTAGCTGATGTGTGAACTCCCTTTTTTGTCTTTTTAGCATTTTTAAAATATATTTCTTTCTTTATTTGCCTGTACTGGGTCTTAGTTGTAGCAGGTGAGACCTTTAGTTGCGGCATGCAGGATCTGATTCCCTGACCAGGGACAGAACATGAGCCCTGCACTGGGAGTGCAGGGAAGTCCTCTCAACTCCCTTTTAATACCAAGATTCTGTTATACTAAAATGGCTGTACAGATAGAATTCATGGACAGTTGTTGGTAACGTTGGGGCAGACAGGGGAAAATAAGTTATGTATGTTATCCAGAGCTTCCCATAAGCCCTGAGAAGAATTTAATCTGTGGCAGTCTTCCAGGGAGACAGTCTTGGGAAACAAACATTGAGCATCAGGCCTGGCCCTGTACTATTTAACTTATTCGTGTACTCTTAATGAAAGCAGAAGGCAAATGAACAATCCAGTTTTCTTTTAGAACAACTTCTGTTCAACAGTGAGTGAGATGAAAGGGGAGCATATTTTTCAGAGCTCAATCATATCCCATTCATAGCTGCAAGCTACAAAGATAAAACTCCTTGGGCTAACTGAAGTTCTCCCCATCCCTAAGAATAGAAATATCTCACTTTTTTGATAAAGAAACTCTGCAACCAAAACTGCTATGTGGACATAACACATTGCTGCCTGAAAAAGGAGACAAAAAAGGAACCGTGAGATTGTGCTCCAGGGCTTTGGGACAGCTTGTGTTTCGAACAAAGTCATAAGCAGTCACCTCTGAAAAATCTCCATTTTTTATATGAATCTTGGCCATGCTACCAAGCCAGGTTTTCCTGAGCTCTGAGATACTTGTGTAGGACTTGGCTAAGCTATACTGGAGATCAATTAGCATTTCGGGGTCCTTCTCATGCTCCTTCATTTGAGCTGCGGCCATAAAAACTGTACGGATTCTCTTGGTCAAGTCTTTGACTTCTGAGGGAAAAGCAGTTGTGCAATATCAGAACAAGCAAAAAAGACATATTTATCAATATTATTGGTGTGCTCTAAGCCTAAGCAGCCCATCTTTGGAATAACATAGAACTTTTACCCCTTGTCAGAGGATGGTAAAAAAAAAAAAAAAAAAACTAGGAAAATAAACTCTTAGGGTATGAGTAAAAGATGCTAAATGACATAAACTATTTCTGTGCTGTTGGGATTAGATGGAGCATATA
Organism: Capra hircus; assembly: GCF_001704415.2. Lineage (NCBI taxonomy): Eukaryota > Metazoa > Chordata > Mammalia > Artiodactyla > Bovidae > Capra > Capra hircus. Next base: position 8,141 of record NW_017205543.1, read on the forward strand.
CTGATTTCTTAGGGAACCAGTAGAACTGGCTGAAAAGCAAACTTTCCCACCCCGAGAATGGCTGGTACTATTCAGTGTTGTTTGTGTGTTTTTGTTTTTGTTGTTGTTTTTTCAGTCTAAGCAACATTCCTATGGGAATATGTTTTGGTACAAAGATTCCACACGTCCCAAACATCAAGAATGCTGTGACTGTAGACTTTTTTTTTTTTTTCCAGATTTTACACAAATTGTCAAATTATGCTGGAAGATGACCTTTCCCAAGAATGGGGATGATTCCTCTGGGAGGAAACATTCTCTATTGGCAAGGGAATCTTCTTCCCTTGTACACATATATCACTGAAGAACAGAACCTACCGTCCATGCAACAAAACAACACATGAATGCCGGAAGCCACCACGGGAGTTCCCACCCATGACAAGGTCATGCGGAAGAGAACTGTTAAGCAAGGCTCCAGAACTCAAGGGGCTCCCTAGGCTTTCTCGAGCATCTACCCCCAAAACCAGAATCTGTCTGTTTTACTGTTTCATGACTTTCACCAACTCCTCTGACATTAACAGGGGGCTAATCCTGACCACTTTTCTCTGGAGAAAATCAACTTAGGGCTATAGCTAATAAGTCTCCTGGACATGAGAGGAATATTTCAAATCAAACTCCCTCTGTTAACATACTAGCTTGCTCGGCAGGTATATCCAGACTCTTACAGCTACGCATGTGATTATTTACAGCCTCTCAACTGTGAGAGGCATGGAAAGCCTAAAACATAGAGCCTTTGAAAGAGTTAAGAGTTATTAAGAGTAGTGCTAGTGCTGATGTAGGATTTCATTATTGGGCCAATGCTTGTTGCTAAGTTCCCATATCTCTTATCCACTGTGCACCTGGGAGTGCATTAGTTAACATAGTGAGAATGCAAGAAAAACAAGTGTAGCCTTGAATTTAACCATATCAGACTTTTGAGCTAATTGGTTCTTTCTTGTAACCCACTGCACCTTTGCTCTGTGAAAAACATAACTCTGTCTGGCACTTTCTGAGGCTGACATAGATTAGAAATATAAAGAAAAGACACTTTGAGGGAAAATAAGTTTTCTGGTTGAGCAGCCTTTATCAAAAGAGGATCATAAAATGTTCACAGGCCTCCAAGGCCAGAAGATGCTGTACACAACATCATTTGTGGCAAAGGTATGCAGAAAAATCCTGGTTTCGATAAGGGCAAAACTGCTGGAATGTTTGGGCTGACTCTGTATGACCTTGCATCTTTCATTTCCCTCTATGTATAAGGCAAGGTATAAAAGTACCTTTTGAAAAAATAAAGTTTTGGGGCCTCGCTCTCTGAAGCAGCTTGGTCACCACATGTTTTTTCTTCTTCTTCTTCTTTTTTCTTTTCTCTCTCTCTCTCCCTCTCCCTCTTTTTCAGACTGATACCTTGGAGCATAGGGGCTCCCTGCGTTCACTTATCTGCCCAGGTTTCTAAGACCTGAACGGGAAGATGTTCTGCGTCTTCACTCCCTTGGGAGACCAGGAGGGCACCTGTGGCCTCCGTGAACAGGGCAAACTTCTTGTCTCGGGGTTTTATTGGCTTTCTGTGTAAACCAAGGAATATCAGCCTCTTTCTCTCCTCTATTTTCTTATCTTCAACTTTCTTTCCTTCTCTCTCTAAATCAATCCCTGACGCCGTTTCTCTTTCAGGTTTCCCTGGATCCTGCGGGGGCTGGACCCTGGCACATGAACTTTTACAACGTTTTAGGTTTGAAGTATATAGGTAGGAAAGACTAACGGTGTTCAGAGTCGTGGGTTTGGCCTCAGCCAACTGTTGCCTAAGAACAACAGCCTTGGACGTGGGTTTGCCAATAAGTATCTCTGGAAGGCCCCAGTTAACAGATGATTCTTTAAGCTCAGAAAATCATCAAGTAATGAATCCCTTCTGTGCCATTCCTCATCTGCTGGCAAAGGATCAGGCAGCTGTTAGCTACTCTAGTAAGTGAAGTTTTGTGAAATTTCCAACTCAGTGCTTAATTAGCCAATCTTATAAATGGGAACCAGAGAAGGCAATGGCACCCCACTCCAGTACTCTTGCCTGGAAAATCCCATGGATGGAGGGGCCTGGTGGGCTGCAGTCCATGGGGTCGCTAGGGGTTGGACACAACTGAGTGACTTCACTTTCACTTTTCACTTTCATGCATTGGAGAAGGAAATGGCAACCCACTCCAGTGTTCTTGCTTGGAGAATCCCAAGGACGGGGGAGCCTGGTGGGCTGCCGTCTATGGGGTCACACAGAGTCGGACGTGACTGAAGTGACTTAGCAGCAGCAGCAGCATAAATGGGAATGACGGTTGAGGGGGAAAAAAACAAAACATTTCTTTTCTAAGTAAGTTTAAATATCAAGCCCAGAGAAAATTAAAATTATATCATAATTATGTGTACATAGTACAGTCGTTCATTCACTCATTCAACTAATACTGAATGCTTACTGTGTACCTGGCAGTATTCTAGGTGCTAGAGGTACAGGGATGTACGAAACAAAGCCTTGACCTGTGAAGCTCACATTCTGTACACTTGATACTATATAAATGTTGTGAATGCAAAGCGCAGTTTAACTTGAGGAGTGAAACGCCCCTAACATTGAACATGGGTCTAATTTTTCACTTAAAGTGAGAACATACCTTCATAGGTCTGTCACTGTTTGCAAAGTTATTGATAATGAATAAAGACTCCTGAAATCTCGATCCTCCACTTAGTGCTACATCCACTATCAACTGGCTTACAGCAATTATTATCTGTGGAAAGAAGAAGTGTCTTTTTTCAATGTTATTTTTCAAATGTCTTTTGAATACATGCTGCTTCTTTTCTTCAATGTACCAACCCATAAGCACTCATACAAAATGCTTCTTTTAAAGATTTTACAGAGTTCCATCAAAATCTATTTTCCTCCTACATGAGTGGTTTAAATTCTTCTATTGAAACAGCAACTTTAGGGGCTGGCCTGGGGGCTCAGTGGTAAAGAATCTGCCTGCCAATGCAGGAGATATGGGTTTAATCCCTGGTCCAGGAAGATCCCACATGCTGCGAATCAAGTAAATCTGTGCCGCAACTATTGAGCCTGCACTCTAAAGCCCACGAGCTACAACTACTGAGCCCACATGCCATGGCTACTTGAAGCCTGAGCATCCAAGAGCCCATGCTCTGCAACAAGAGAAGCCAATGCAATGAGAAGCTGGCACAACAATGAAGATTAGCCCCTGCTTGCCACAACTAGAGAAAGCCTGCACAGCAATGAAGAACCCAGCACGGGCAAAAATAAAGAAAAATATTGTAAAATGCTAACGACATAGCAAACGAAGCAACTGACAGAGAATTAATCTCAAAAATATACAAGCAGCTCATGCAGCTCAATTCCAGAAAAATATATGGCCCAATCAAAAAATGGGCTGAAGAACTAAACAAACATTTCTCCAAAAAAGACATACAGATGGCTAACAAACACAAGAAAAGATGTTCAATACCACTCATTATCAGAGAAATGCAAATCAAAACCACAATGAGGTATCATCTCACGCCAGTCAGAATGGCTGCTATCAAAAGTCTACAAACAATAAATGCTGGAGAGGGTGCAGAGCAAAGGGAACCTTCTTACACTGTTGGTGGGAAGGTAAACTAGTACAGCCACATGGAGAACAGTGTGGAGATTCCTTAAAAGACTGGAAATAGAATTGCCATATGACCCAGCAATCCCACTGCTGGGCATACACACCGAGGAAACCAGAATTGAAAGAGACACATGTACCCCAATGTTCATTGCAGCACTGTTTACAATCTCCAGAACATGGAAGCAACCTAGATGTCCATCGGTAGACAAATGGATAAGAAAGCTGTGGTACGTATACACAATGGAATATTACTCAGCCATTAAAAATAATGCATTTGAATCAGTTCTAACGAGGTAGATGAACCTGGAGCCTATTATACAGAGTGAAATAAGTCAGAAAGAAAAACACCAATACATTATACTAACACATATATATGGACTTTAGAAAGATGGTAACGATGATCTATCTGCAAGACAGCAAAAGAGACACAGATGTAAGGAACAGTCTTTTGGACTCTGTGGGAGAAGGCGAGGGAGGGATGCTTTGAGAGAATAGCATTGAAACATGTGTATTATCATATGTGAAACAGATCGCCAGTCCCAGGTTCGATGCATGAGACAGGGTGTTTAGGGCTGGTGCCCTGGGATGACCCAGAAGGATGGGATGGGGAGGGAGGTGGGAGGGGGGTTCAAGATGGGGAACACTTATACAAACATGGCTGATTCATGTCAATGTATGGCAAAAATCACTAAATATTGTAAAGTAATTAGCCTCCAATTAAAATAAAGTAATTAATTTTAAAAAAGCTAACGACAAAGTCATATCATAAAAAAAAAAGAATAGCAACTTTAGTAAAGTTGCACGTTACAAAATTAATACACAGAAATCCCTTGCATTCCTATACAGTAACAATGAAAAATCAGAAAGAGAAATTAAGGAGCAACTCCATTCACTACTTCAACAAAAAGAATAAAATACCTAGGAGTCAACCTAGCAGTGGGCCACAGGACTGGAAAAGGTCAGTTTTCAGTCCAATCCCAAAGAAAGGCAATGCCAAAGAATGCTCAAACTACCACACAATTGCACTCATCTCACATGCTAGTAAAGTAATGCTCAAAATTCTCCAAGCCAGGCTTCAGCAATACGTGAACTGTGAACTCCCTGATGTTCAAGCTGGTTTCAGAAAAGGCAGAGGAACCAGAGATCAAATTGCCAACATCCGCTGGATCATGGAAAAAGCAAGAGAGTTCCAGAAAAACATCTATCTCTGCTTTATTGACTATGCCAAAGCCTTTGACTGTGTGGATCACAATCAACTGTGGAAAATTCTGAAAGAGATGGGAATACTAGACCACTTAACCTGCCTCTTGAGAAATCGGTATGCAGGTCAGGAAGCAATAGTTAGAACTAGACATGGAACAACAGACTGGTTCCAAATAGGAAAAGGAGTACGTCAAGGCTGTATATTGTCACCCTGCTTATTTAACTTCTATGCAGAGTACATCATGAGAAACGCTGGACTGGAAGAAACACAAGCTGGAATCAAGATTGCCAGGAGAAATATCAATAACTTCAGATATGCAGATGACACCACCCTTATGGCAGAAAGTGAAGAGGAGCTAAAAAGCCTCTTGATGAAAGTGAAAGAGGAGAGCGAAAAATTTGGCCTTAAAGCTCAACATTCAGAAAACGAAGATCATGGCATCTAGTCCCATCACTTCATGGGAAATAGATGGGGAAACAGTAGAAACAGTGTCAGACTTTATTTTTTGGGGCTCCAAAATCACTGCAGATGGTGACTGCAGCCATGAAATTAAAAGACGCTTACTGCTTGGAAGAAAAGTTATGACCAACCTAGATGGTATATTCAAAAGCAGAGACATTACTTTGCCCGACTAAGGTCCATCCTAGTCAAGGCTATTGTTTTTCCTGTGGTCATGTATGGATGTGAGAGTTGGACTGTGAAGAAGGCTGAGCGCCAAAGAATTGATGCTTTTGAACTGTGGTGTTGGAGAAGACTCTTGAGAATCCCTTGAACTGCAAGGGAGATCCAACCAGTCCATTCTGAAGGAGATCAACCCTCGGATTTCTTTGGAAGGAATGATGCTAAAGCTGAAGCTTCAGTACTTTGGACAACCTCATGTGAAGGTTGACTCACTGGAAAAGACTGTGATGCTGGGAGGGATTGGGGGTAGAAGGAGAAGGTGACGACGAGGATGAGATGGCTGGATGGCATCAGGGACTCGATAGACGCGAGTCTGAGGGAGCTCCGGGAGATTGATAGACAGGGAGGCCTGGCGTGCTTCGATTCATGGGGTTGCAAAGAGTCGGACGACTGAGCAACTGAACTGAACTGAACCGAACTGAGTCAACCTACCTAACGAGACAAAAGACTGAAATGAAGGAAACTCTAAGACACTGATGAAAAAATCAAAACACAAATAGATGGAGAGATATACCATGTTCTTGGATCACAAGAATCAATATTATGAAAATGACCATACTACTAATGGCAATCTACAGATTCAGTGCAATCCCTATCAAATTACCAACGGCAGTTTTCACAGAACTAGAAACAAAAAATTTACAATATGTATGGAAAGACAACAGACCCCCAAATAGCAAAAGCAATCTTGAAAAAGAAAAATGGAGCTAGAGGAATCAACCTTGCTGACTTCAGACTATACTACAAAGCTACAGTAATCAAGACAGTATGGTATTGGCACAAAAAACAGAATTACAGATCAATGGAGGTTCCCAATTTCAAATTTTATCAGGACTTTTCTTAGTTTGATGTGAAAACTTGAAACACAGCACATCTAGGTCTGAAACCATTTTCATAATTAGTGAACTGATACCAATGGTGGTCAGGTATTTGCCTTCAATACATTTGCTAGCAAGTAGTTTTAGCAAAGTTGGGAATAAAGGACATTTCTTTGATGGTTTCTCATTTCTTTTCACTAGTCTATCACAACTCCAGTACCTCAGCTCCTTTCTTTGTTTCTGACTAGGGCCTATCTAAATAGTTTAGACAGTAGTATATGTTACAGCATATACACTACATAATGATAACAGTATAATGCCATGTAATGGTGCTTTTAGGCTTCACTGTTGGCTCAGCAGTAAAGAATCTGCCTTCAATGCAGGAGATGCAGAAGATGTGAGTTTGATCCCTGGGTTGGGAACAATTCCTGGAGGAAAGGCATGGCAACTCCTTTGGCTAGAGAATCCCGTGGAGACAGGAGCCTGGCGTTCTACAGTCCACAGGGTTGCAAAGAGCCCAGACATGACTGAAGCAACTGAGCACGTATGCATGGTGCTTTTTAATCTCTCAGGCTCCTTTTAATGAAGGCTTAAATGATTCAGGCTAAAGTGTTCATGGCCAGAAGCTTTACTCCTGATCTGAGAAGCAAGATACTATAGGAGTTGTGTGCAAGCTCTTGAGTCCAAGTGCCTAGATTCAAACTTTGACTTTATCAATTATTCACTGAATGGCTTTGAGAAAGTGAATTTACCCTCCTGTTTCTTACTTTCCTTAAAGGCAATATAGGGATAACAACAATACCTACATTATAGAGCTGTTATGAGGATTAAAATGATCATACACATAATATTACTACTTAACCAGTTTATTGAGCACTTAGACATGGTCCTAAGTCTGCAATTTATTAATTATTTTATTTGAATATAGGACTTGAGAGAAATTGATGTTTTAACCAAGAAGGATGGACTCTAATGGGGAAGTTTAAAAACATCAGCACACTAATTGCAGAAATGCTTTGGAGGAAGGTGGTATTCAAGTGACATCTCTATGAAAGCAAATATGAGATACTCGAACATATAATGTTAGACCAAGTATCAAAATATAATTAGATAGAAGATTTTTACAGAAAGCATATACTTCTATCAGATTTTAACATCACTGATGACATTTCTAAAAAGCTACTTATGGCCATTTCCTCATGTATAACCCAGTCTCCAATAAACAACTGCAATGGGACTGACCATGGCAGTAAAGATAGAAATATGACCAAGCATTTCCCATATTACAGCTGACGGCAACTGAGCCAAGGAACTCCCAACTGTGTTTCAGTTCACACCTGTTTCATCACACAAGCACAAAATTATGGAGATGTTGAATAACAACTGCCACGTACTAAGTGTCTATTATGAGCTAGGCATTTTGTGCCTGCACTACATACACTTTATTTTTAACCCTCATGACAAAGCTGAAACATAGTTGGCCTCATTTTACAGATGAGGCAAATAGTTAAGATGGACTGAGTAAAATCCCAGGGTCACATATTAAGTAAGTAGCTAAGCTATGATTTAAGTCCAGGCAGGTCTGATTTCAAAGTCCATGTTTTCCACTAAACCTTGAGACTTTGCTCATTATTTTTAACTAACTGGGCATGGTGGAGATGAAAAACACAAGTACTACATTTGTTACTTAACCATCTTGTTTTATCCTCACCAAAACCATACGAAGTGGATAGGATATTTACCAGTATTTTACTCACGAAGCATCTGAGGTACTAAGAGAGTAAAGAAGTCCTCGCTAAGGTCACACAGTGTGTGATACTCGTGGAACCTGGAATCTCTGCCTCTTAACACCTATGTTCTCAAGCAGTGTTGTCCCAGTAGAAATAGGATATGAGTCACATGTGTACTATTAAATTGTCTAGCAGCCACATTAAAAAGTAAAATGACACAAGTGAATTTTAGTTTACTTAAACCAATATATCCAAAATATCATTTCAACATATAGTCAATATAAAACAATTGAGATATTTTACTTCTTTGTACATAGTCTTCAAAAGTCAATGTGTCCTGAATTCAGACTAGCTCAATTTCAAGTGCCAGATGGCCACCTGTGGCTAATAGCTTGTATTAGACTGGGGAGCTCTATACCTTAATGTAGAGAGGCTAAAGATTGAACACAAGAAAGAGAAGCTTTGGTTTTCACTGACCTGCCAGATGTGTTCTTAAAACGGTTTTCCTTTTGGTGTACTCAAAGTTGTTTCTCATCAGAAGACACAAAAGTGCAGAGGCTTCATTCCTGGTTGAGCCAATCTGTGACGTGCCAGCACTTTAAAACCTCATAGCAAAACGCAGCACACATGTTTGCCCTTCCTTTGAAAAAGGTCGAGGGAAACTAAACAATAGGAAAACATAAATAATTATCTGAAAAGCCATAAAACAAAAATCAATCAACTATCAAGTGCCTACAGTATTCTCCCTAAAACTATAAGCTGGGTGCGTTGAGGATACACAATCAACATAAGATTAGGGTACCACTCTGGAAAACCCAAGCTAGATATAAACATAAAGACCAGCATGTATAATGAATGACTGAAAATCATGACTCATTTCATGATGATGGTCTCAATTTGGGCCATAAAAATGGGAAGGCCAATCTGCATTACTTACTCTTTTGCTTTATATTTAAACAGTTCCTTATGTTATAAACTTCCAAATGCTAGGAAATTATATCAAGAATCTATTCAGCAAATAAAGTTGATCTTTTAACAAAATGGAGTATAGACGAATTGTACACAAACAGAAACATGCCCATCCTCTACTCATAAACAGTGCTGAGTAAAATACAGGTCGCCATAGAAAAAGTACAAAAGTGACTATCTAATCCTCAAAACAGGCAAGTGACTGCTACCTTTGGCATGTATTCAGTCTGCTTTGTGGAAAATAAGCTATACATAGAACGTAGACTTATTGCAAACTTCCATGCTTACATGTCTTGGCAAGTGAGTACTAAGCTGCTCCAGGGTACACAATGGATTTTTTCAGGGAGTGTGAAGCTAGATTCTCTCAAAATCATTCTCAGGAATATTGGATTTACCCATATTATAGGAATCTACATAAGGCTAGCACCTAATTTCAATATTATTTTTAGAAATATTGAATTTAAGCCCATTATATAGGAATCTATCTTCTTTTTATCACCTTAACACTAAGTACAATGCTCCTTACTGTTTATGCAGCTTCATCTATTAATGAACATTTAATAAATGTTTTCTAGCTGGCATTGAAAAAATCTCATCAATGGTTTCACCAGATTAAATAAATCATTTCGGGCAAGATACTTCTGTATAGACAGGAAGGGAAGGCACAGCGGTAGAATACTTATCTGCTATAGGAAGTCTTCTATCTATCACTTCACAGTTACTGAAATTAAAAATACTCTAGAAGGAATTAATAGCAGAATATCTGAAGCAGAAGAAGGGATCAGTTAGCCAGAAGATAAAGTGGTGGAAACAACTGCTGAAGAGCAGAATAAAGTAAAAAGAATGAAAATAACTGAGGATAGTCTCAGAGACCTCTGGGACAGTATTAAATGCACCAACATTAGAATTATAGGGGTCCCAGAAGAAGAGAAAAAGAAAGGGTATGAGAAAAGTTTGTAAGAGATTATAATTGAAAATTTCCCCAACATGGAAAAGGAAATGGTCAATCAAGTCCAAGAGGCACAAAGGTCCCATACAGGATAAACCCAAGGAGAAACATGCCAAGACACATATGAATCAAACTACAAGACTAAACACAAAGAAAGAATATTAAAAGCAGCAAGGGAAAAGCAACAAGTAACACACAGGGGAAACCCCATACGTTTAACAGCTGATCTTTCAGCCGAAACTGTGCAGGCCAGAAGGGAATGGCACGATATATTTAAAGTACTGAAACGGAAAAATCTACAACCAAGATTACTCTACCTGGCAAGGATCTCATTCAAATTTGATGGAGAAATGAAAAACTTTTCAAACAA
>NW_017205544.1:0-5241 GCF_001704415.2 Capra hircus
ACCTCAGGGACCAACCTCTGGTGGCCTCAGGAAAGGCCAGTCCCCATGCGAGTTGCTCGGGGGCCTCTCGGATTCTCCTCTCTCGTCGATGCCGGGGCCTAAGATCTTGTGTGGAGTCGTGCCGGAACCTGAGGATTCGAGGAACTGAGGGGCTGATGGATCTTGGGGTACTTCTGGAGTTCCCCAGGGGATTCAGTCCTCCTCTCGAGTGGGGGCATGCACGTGCGCTTTCCTCCCAAGCTGTAGCAGCAGTGTCACGCTTCCCTTCGCGTGGATCAAGGGATCTGGGGCTTACCCTCAAGGCTTTCACATGAGGCTTTCCCACAGGGCTGTCCCACGTGCCACCGTGGTGTGAGTCGATCCTCGGCTTGAAAATCGAGGCAGTGTAGGGAAAACAGGTTTCCATGGAATGGACTGAGACATCTGGGGGACTCTAGGATTGGTGCCACGACCCTGGAGATCCTCTCTCCTTTCCTGTGGAGGGCGCCTCCTCTTGAGATACGACGGGAACGCCGGAATTCTTTCTCGAGCACACAGGGAAAGGATCCCTCCTCTCGAGCTAGGAGGCGGAAACGGGGCTCCTCTGGATGTGGCCGGGACTCTCGTGCTTCCTCTCGAGTGGAGACGGGTATGTCGGGAACTTCTTAAGTTGCAGCAAGGGTGTGAAGGACCCTTTGAAAGTTCCAGAATTTAGGTGTGATTAGCCTCGAGACGCCTCAGCGGAAATGGGCCTCATCTCGCCTGGAGGGAAGAAACGCCTGGATTTTCTCGAGTTGTGGCAGCTGCTCTCGTCTTAAGGCGGGCCTCAGGAACCCGCTCTGGTGGCCTCAGGAAAGGCCAGTCCCCATGCGAGTTGCTCGGGAGCCTCTCGGGATTCCTCTCCCGTCGATGCCGTGGCCTAAGGTCTTGTTTGGAGTCGGTGCCGGAACCTGAGGATTCCTCTCCAGTGCTGACATGGATCTTGGGGTAATTCTGGAGTCTCCCCAGTGGAGTCAGTCCTCGTCTCGAGTGGAGGCATCCACGTGCGCTTTCCTCCCGAGCTGTAGCAGCAGTGTCGCTCTTCCCTTCCCGTGGATCAAGGGATCTTTGGCTTTTCCTCGAGGCTTTCCCACGAGGCTTTCTCACAGGGCTGTCCCTCATGCCACCGTGGTGTGAGTCGGTCCTCCGCTTGAAAGTCGAGGCGGTGCACGGAAAAACAGGTTTCCCTGGAATGGACTGAGACATCTGGGGGACTCTGGGAATGGTGGCACGACCCTGGAGTTCCTCTCGCCTTTCCTGTGGAGAGCGCCTCCTCTTGAGATGCGACGGGAACGCCGGAATTCTTTCCCGACCACGCAGTGAAAGGATCCCTCTTCTCGACTAGGAGGCGGAAAACGGGGCTCCTCTGGATGTGTGCGGACTCTCGTGCTTCCTCTCGAGTGGAGACGCGTATGTCGGGAACTTCTTGAGTTGCAGTAAGGGTGTGAAGGACCCTTTGGAAGTTTCAGAGTTTAGGTGTCATTAGCCTTGAGACGCCTCAGTGGAAATGGGCCTCATCTCGCCTGGAGGGGAGAACCTCCTGGATTTTCTCGAGTTGCGGCAGGTGCTCTCGACTTACGACGGGGACCTCAGGGACCCGCTCTGGTGGCCTCAGGAAAGGCCAGTCCCCATGCGAGTTGCTCGGGGCCTCTCGGGATTCCTCTCCCGTCGATGCCGGGGCCAAAGATTTGTGTGGAGTCGGTGCCGGAACCTGAGGATTCCTCTCCAGTGCTGAATGGATCTTGGGGTATTTCTGGAGTCTCCCCAGGGGAGTCAGTCCTCGTCTCGAGTGAGGGCATGCACGTGCGCTTTCCTCCAGAGCTGTAGCAGCAGTGTCACGCTTCCCTTCGCTTGGATCAAGGGATCTGTGGATTTCCCTCGAGAATTTCCCACGAGGCTTTCCCACAGGGCTATCCAACGTGCCACCGTGGTGTGAGTCGATCCTCGGCTTGAAAGTCGAGGGAGAGGGGGAATACAGGTTTCCCTGGAATGGAGTGCGACATCTGGGGGACTCTGGGAATGGTGGCATGACCCTGGAGTTCCTCTCGCCTTTCCTTTGGAGAGCGCCTCCTCTTGAGATGCGAGGGAATGCCGGGAATTTTTTCCCGACCACGCAGGTTAAGGATCCCTCCTCTTGAGCTATGAGACGGAAACGGGGCTCTTCTGGATGTGGCCGGGACTCTCGTGCTTCCTCTCAACTGGAGACGGGTATGTCAGGGAACTTCTTGAGTTGCAGCAAGGGCGTGAAGAACCCTTTGGAAGTTCCAGATGTTAGAATTGATTAGCCTCGAGACGCCTCAGCAGAAATGGGCCTCATCTCGCCTGGAGGGAGAACCTCCTGTATTTTTCTCGAGTTTGCGGCAGGTGCTCTCAACTTAAGACGGGGACCTCAGGGACCCGCTCTAGTGGCCTCAGGAAAGGCCAGTCCCCATGTGAGTTGCTCAGGGGGCTCTGGAATTCCTCTCCCGTCGATGCCGGGGCCTAAGATCTTATTGGAGTCGGTGCCGGAACCTGAGGATTCCTCTCCAGTGCTGACATGGACCTTGGGGTACTTCTGGAGTCTCCCCAGGGGAGTCAGTCCTCGTCTCGAGTGGGGGCATGCACGTGCGCTTTCCTCCCGAGCTGTAGCAGCAGTGTCACGCTTCCCCTTCGCGTGGATCAAGGGATCTGTGGCTTTCCCTCGAGGCTTTCCCACGAGGCTTTCCCACAGGGCTGTCCCACGTACCACCGTGGTCTGATTCGATCCTCGGCTTGAAAGTCGAAGCAGTGCAGGGAAAACAGGTTTCCCTGGAATGGACTGAGACATCTGCGGGACTCTGGGAATGGTGGCACGACCCTTGAGTCCCTCTCGCCTTTCAGGTGTAGAGCGCCTCCTCTTGAGATGCAACGGGAACGCCGGGAATTCTTTCCCCGACCCTGCAGGGAAAGGATCCCACCTCTCGAGCTAGGAGGGTAACGGGGCTCATCTGGATGTGGGCGGGACGCTCGTGCTTCCTCTCGTGTGGAGGCAGGTATACCGGGAACTTCTTGCGTTGCAGGAAGGGTGTGAAGGACCCTTTTGGAAGTTCCAGAGGGTAGGTGTGATTAGCCTCGAGACGCCTCAGCAGAAAGGAGCCTCAACTCGCCTGGAGGGGAGAGAACCTCCTCTCGAGTTGCTGCAGGTGCTCTCGACATACGACGGGTATCTCAGGGACCCGATCTGGTGGCCTCAGGAAAGGCCAGTCCACATGCACGTTGCTCGGGGCCTCTCGGGATTCCTCTCCATCGATGCCGGGACCGAAGACCTTGTGTGGAGTCGGTGCCTGAACCTGAGGATTCCTCTCCAGTGCTGACATGGATCTTGGGTTACTTCTGGAGTCTCCCCAGGGGAGTCAGTCCTCGTCTCGTGTGGGGGCATGCAGTTGCGCTTTCCTTCAGAGCTGTAGCAGCAGTGTCACGCTTCTCTTCGCGTGGATCAAGGAATCTGTGGCTTTCCCTCGAGGTTTTCCCACGAGGCTTTTGGCTTTCCCACGAGGCTTTCCCACAGGGCTGACCCACGTGTCACCCGTCGTGTGAATCGATCCTCGGCTTGAAAGTCGAGGCAGTGCAGGGAAAACAGGTTTCCCTGGAATGGACTGAGACATCTGGGGGACTCTGGGAATGGTGGCACGACCCTGGAGTTTCTCTCGCCTTTCCTGTGGAGATCGCCTCCTCTTGAGATGCGAGGGGAATGCCCGGAATTCTTTCCCGACCACGCAGTGAAAGGATCCCTCCTCTCGAGCCATGAGGCTGAAACGAGGCTCCTCTGGATGTGGTGGGGACTCTCGTGATTCCTCTCGACTGGAGACGGGTATGTCGGGGAACTTCTTGAGTTGCAGCTAGGGTTTGAAGGCCCCTTTTGTTAGTTCCAGATGCTTGCTGATAAGCCTCGAGACGCCTCATCGGATATGGGCCACATCTCGCCTGGAGGGGAGAACCTCCTGGATTTTCTCGAGTTGCAGCAGGAGCTCTCGACTTACGACTTGGATCTCAGAGACCCGCTCTGTTGGCCTCATGAAAGGCCAGTCCCCATGCAAGTTGCTCGGGGCACTCTCCACATGAAACGCGAGAGGAACTCCAGTGTCGTGCCACCATTCCCAGAGTCCCACAGATGTCTCAGTCCATTCCAGGGAAACCTGTTTTCCTTGCACTGCCTTGACTTTCAAGCCTAGGATCGACTCACACCACGGTGGCACGTGGGACAGCCCACTGGGAAAGCCTCGGGAAAGCCTCGTGGGAAAGCCTCGAGGGAAAGCCACAGATTCCTTGATCCACGCGAAGGGAAGCATGACACTGCTAGGGACCCACTCCCCTGGGGAGTCACTCTGGTGGCCTCAGGAAAGGCCAGTCCCCATGCGAGTTGCTCGGGGGCCTCTCGGGATTCCTCTCTCGTCGATGCCGGGGCCTAAGATCTTGTTTGGAGTCGGTGCCGGAACCTGAGGATTTCTGTCAGTGCTGACATGGATCTTGGGGTACTTCTGGAGTCTCCCCAGGGGAGTCAGTCCTCGTCCCGAGTGGGGGCATGCACGTGCGCTTTCCTCCAGAGCTGTAGCAGCAGAGTCTCGCTTCCCTTCGCGTGGATCAAGGGATCTGTGGCTTTCCCTCGAGACTTTACCATGAGGCTTTCCCACGGGGCTTTCCCATAGGGCTGTCCCACGTGCCACCGTGGTGTCAGTCGATGCTCGGCTTGAAAGTCGAGGCAGTGCAGGGAAAACACATTTCCCTGGAATGGACTGAGACATCGGGGACTCAGGTAATGGTGTCACGACCCTGGAGTTCCCCTCGTCTTTCCTGTCGAAAGCGCCTCCTCTTGAGATGGTGACCGGAACGCCGGGAATTCTTTCCCGAACACGCAGGGAAAGGATCCCTCCTCTCGAGCTAGGAGGCGGCACGGGGGCTCCTCTGGATGTGGCGGGACTCTCGAGCTTCCTCTCGAGTGGAGACGGGTATGTCGGGGAACTTTTTTAGTTGCAGTAAGGATGTGAAGGACCCTTTGTAAGTTCAGAGGTTAGGTGTGATTGGCCTCGAAATGCCTCAGTGGAAATGGGCCTCATCTCGCCTGGAAGCGAGAACCTCCAGGATTTTCTCGAGTTGCGATAGGTTGCTCTCGACTACGACGGGACCTGTACCTGCTCTGGTGGCCTTTGAAAGTCAATCCCTATGCGAGTTGCTCGGGGCCCTCTTCGGATTCCTCTCCCGTCGATG
>NW_017205545.1:0-5239 GCF_001704415.2 Capra hircus
GCACGACCCTGGAGTCCTCTCGCCTTTCCTGTGGAGAGTGCCTCCACTTGAGATGCGACAGGAACGCCGGGAATTCTTTCCCGACCAGCAGCGAAAGGAACCCGTCTCTCGAGCAAGGAGCGGAAACGGAGCTCCTCTGGATGTGGGCGGGACTCTCGTGCTTCCTCTCGGGTGGAGTCGGGATATGTCGGGGAACTTCTTGAGTTGCAGCAAGGGTGTGAAGGACCCTTTCGAAGTTCCAGAGGTTAGATGTGATTAGCCTCGAGACGCTTAAACGGAAACGGGACTCATCTCGCCTGGAGGGGAGAACCTCCTGGATTTTCTCGAGTTGTGGCAGGTGCTCTCAAGTTACGACGGGACCTCAGGGACCGTCTCTGGCGGCCTCAGGAAAGGCCGACCCCATGCGAGTTGCTCTAGTGCCTCTCGGGATTCCTCTCCCGTAGATGCCAGCGCCTAAGACCTTGCTTGGAGTCGGTGCTGGAACGTGAGGATTCCTCTCCAGTGCTGACATGGATCTTGGGTACTTCTGGAGTCTCCCAGGGGAGTCAGTCCTCGTCTCGAGTGGGGGCATGCACGCGCACTCCGAGCTGTAGCAGGAGTGTCACGCTTCCCTTCTTGGGGATCAAGGGATCAGGGGCTTTACCTCGAGGCTTTCCCATGAGGCTTTCCCACGAGGCTTTCCCACAGGGCTGTCCCATGTGCCACCGTTGTATGAGTCGATCCTCGGCTTGAAAGTCGAGGCAGTGCAGGGAAAACTGGTTTCCCTGGCATGGACTGAGCATCTGGGGGACTCTGGGAATGGTGGCAGGACCCTGGAGTTCCTCTCGCCTTTCCTGTGGAGAGCGCCTCCTCTTAAGTTGCGACGGGAACGCCAGGAATACTTACCCGACCACGTAGGGAAAGGATCCCTCCTCTGGAACTATGAGGCGGAAACGGGGCTCCTCTGGATGTGGCGGGACTCTCGTGCTTCCTCTCGAGGGGAAACGGGTATGTCGAGGAACTTCTTGAATTGAAGCAAGGGTGTGAAAGACGCTTTGGAAGTTCCAGAGGTTAGGTGTGATTAGTCTCGAGACGCCTCAGCACAAATGGGCCTCATGTCGCCTGAAGGGAGAACCTCCTGAATTTCGCGAGTTGCGGCAGGTGCTGTGGACTTAAGACGGGGTCCTCAGGGACCCGCTCTGGTGGCCTCAGGAAAGGCCAGTCACCATGCGAGTTGCTCGGGGGGCCTCTCGGGATTCCTCTCCCGTCGATGCCGGCGCCTTATACCTTGTGTGGAGTCGGTGACGGAACCTGAGAAAACCTCTCCAGTGCTTACATGGACCTTGGGGTACTTCTGGAGTCTCCCAGGTGAGTCAGTCCTCGTCTCTAGTGGATGCATGTACGTGCAATTTCCTCCAGAGCTGTAGCAGCAGTGTCACGCTTCCCTTCGCGTGGATCCAGGAATCTGTGGCTTTCCGTGGAGGCTTTGCACGAGGCTTTGCCACGAGGCCTTCCCACGACGTTTACCCACTGGGCAGTCCCACGTGCCACCGTGGTGTGTGAGTGGATCCTCGGCTTCAAAGTCGAGGCAGTGCAGGGAAAACAGGTTTCCCTGGAATGGAATGAGACATCTGGGGGACGCTGGGAATGGTGGCACGACCCTGGAGTTCCTCTCGCCTTTCCTGTGGAGAGCGCCTCCTCTTGAGATGCGACGGGAACGCGGGGAATTCTTTCCCCAACACGCAGGGAAAGGATGCCTCCTCTTGAGCTAGGAGTCGGAAACGGGTCTCCTCTGGATGTGGGCGGGACTCTCGTGCTTCCTCTCGAGTGGAGACGGGTATGTCGGGAAACTTCTTGAGTTGTAGCAAGGGTGTGAAGGACCCTTTGGAAGTTCCAGAAGTTAGGTGTGATTAGCCTCTAGACGCCTCATTGGAAATGGGCCTCATCTCCCCTGGAGGGAGAACCTCCTGGATTTTCTCGAGTTGCGGCAGGTGCTCTCGACTTACGACGGGGACCTCAGGGACCTGCTCTGGTGGCCTCAGGAAAGGCCAATCCCCATGCGAGTTGCTCAGGGGCCTCTTGGGATTCCTCTCCCGTCGATGCCGGGGCTTAAGACCATGTGTGGAATCGGTGTCGGAACCTGAGGATTACTCTCCAGTGCTGACATGGATCTTGGGGAACTTCTGGAGCCTACCCAGGGGACTCAGTCCTCGTCTCGAGTTGGCGCATCCACGTGAGATTTGCTCCCGAGCTGAAGCAGCAGTGTCACGCTTCCCATCCCGTGGATCAAGGGATCTGTGGCTTTCCCTCGAGGCTTTCCCACGAGGCTTTTCCACGAGGCTTTCCCACAGGGCTGTCCCACGTGCCACCGTGGTGTGAGTCGATTCTCGGCTTGAAAGTCGAGGCAGTGCAGGGAAAACAGGTTTCCCTGGAATGGACTGAGACATCTGGGGGACTCTGGGAATGGTGGCACAACCCAGGAGTTCCTCTCGCCTTTCCTGTGGAGAGCGCCTCCTCTTGAGATGCGACGGGAACCCGGGAATTCTTTCCCGACCATGCAGGGAAAGGATCCCTCCTCTCGAGCTAGGAGGCGGAAACGGGACTCCTCTGGATGTGGCGGGACTCTCGTGCTTCCTCTCGAGTGGAGACGGATATGTCGGGGAACTTGTTGAGTTGCAGCAAGGGTGTGAAGGACCCTTTGGAAGTTCCAGAGGTTAGGTGTGATTAGCCTCGAGACCCCTCAGCGGAAATGGGCCTCATCTCGCCTGGAGGGGAGAACCTCCTGGATTTTCTCGAGTTGTGGCAGGTGCTCTCGAGTTATGACGGGACATCAGGGACCCTTTCTGGTGGCCTCAGGAAAAGCCAGACGCCATGCGAGTTGCTCGGGGCCTCTCGGGATTCCTCTCCCGTAGATGCAGTCGCCTAAGACCTTGTGTGGAGTCGGTGCCGGAACCTGAGGATTCCTCTCCAGTGCTTACATGGATCTTGGGTACTTCTGGAGTCTCCCAGGTGAGTCAGTCCTCATATCTATTGGGGGCATGCATGTGCAATTTCTTCCGAGCTGTAGCAGCAGTGTCACTCTTCCCTTCGCGTGGATCCAGGAATCTGTGGCTTTCCTTGGAGGCTTTCCCACGAGGCTTTCCCACGAGGCTTTCCCACGACGTTTTCCCACTGGGCTGTCCCACGTACCACCGTGGTGTGAGTCGATCCTCGGCTTGAATGTCGAGGCAGTGCTGGGAAAACTAGTTTCCCTGTTATGGACTGAGCATCTGGGGGACTCTGGGAATAGTGGCACGACCCAGGAGTTCCTCTCGCCTTTCTGTGGTGAGCGCCTCCACTTGAGATGCGACGGGATCGCCGGGAATTCTTTCTCGACCACACAGGAAATGAATCCCTCCTCTGGAACTATGAAGCGGAAACGGGGCTCCTCTGGATGTGGGTGGGACTCTCGTGCTTCCTCTCGATTGGAAACGGGTATGTCGAGGAACTTCTTGTGTTGCAGCAAGGGTGTTAAGGACCCTTTGGAAGTTCCAGAGGTTAGGTGTGAATAGCATCGAGACGCCTCAGGGGAAATGGGCCTCATCTCGCCTGGAGGGGAGAACCTCCTGAATTTTCTCGAGTTGCGGCAGGTACTGTGGACTTAAGACGCGGTCCTCAGGGACCCGCTCTGGTGGCCTCAGGAAAGGCCAGTCACCATGCGAGTTGCTCGGGGCCTCTCGGGATTCCTCTCCCGTCGATGCCGGCTCCTTATACCTTGTGTGGAGTCGGTGCCGGAACCTGAGAAAACCTCTCCAGTGCTTACATGGATCTTGGGGTACTTCTGGAGTCTCCCCGGTTAGTCAGTCCTCGTCCCTAGTGGATGCATGTACGTGCGATTTCCTCCCGAGCTGTAGCAGCAGTGTCACGCTTCCCTTCGCGTGGATCAAGGATCTGTGGCTTTCCCTCGAGGCTTTCCCACGTGCTTTCCCACGACGCTTTCCCACAGGGCTCTCCCACGTGCCACCGTGGTGTGAGTCGATCCTCGGCTTGAAAGTTGAGGCAGTGGAGGGAAAACAGATTTCCCTGGAATGGACTGAGACATCTGGGGGACTCTGGGAATGGTGGCACGACCCTGGAGTTCCTCTCGCCTTTCCTGTGGAGAGTGCCTCCACTTGAGATGCGACAGGAACGCCGGGAATTCTTTCCCGACCAGCAGCGAAAGGAACCCGTCTTTCGAGCAAGGAGGCGGAAACGGGGCTCCTCTGGATGTGGGCGGGACTCTCGTGCTTCCTCTCGGGTGGAGTCGGGTATGTCGGGGAACTTCTTGAGTTGCAGGCAAGGGTGTGAAGGACCCTTTCGAAGTTCCAGAGGTTAGATGTGATTAGCCTCGAGACGCTTAAACGGAAACGGGCCCTCATCTCGCCTGGAGGGGAGAACCTCCTGGATTTTCTCGAGTTGTGGCAGGTGCTCTCAAGTTACGACGGGGACCTCAGGGACCGTCTCTGGCGGCCTCAGGAAAAGGCCGACCCCATGCGAGTTGCTCTAGTGCCTCTCGGGATTCCTCTCCCGTAGATGCCAGCGCCTAAGACCTTGCTTGGAGTCGGTGCTGGAACGTGAGGATTCCTCTCCAGTGCTGACATGGATCTTGGGGTACTTCTGGAGTCTCCCAGGGGAGTCAGTCCTCGTCTCGAGTGGGGGCATGCACGCGCACTCCCGAGCTGTAGCAGGAGTGTCACGCTTCCCTTCTTGGGGATCAAGGGATCAGGGGGCTTTACCTCGAGGCTTTCCCATGAGGCTTTCCCACGAGGCTTTCCCACAGGCGTCCCATGTGCCACCGTTGTATGAGTCGATCCTCGGCTTGAAAGTCGAGGCAGTGCAGGGAAAACTGGTTTCCCTGGCATGGACTGAGCATCTGGGGACTCTGGGAATGGTGGCACGACCCTGGAGTTCCTCTCGCCTTTCCTGTGGAGAGCGCCTCCTCTTAAGTTGCGACGGGAACGCCAGGAATACTTACCCGACCACGTAGGGAAAGGATCCCTCCTCTTGGAACTATGAGGCGGAAACGGGGCTCCTCTGGATGTGGGCGGGACTCTCGTGCTTCTCTCGAGGGGAAACGGGTATGTCGAGGAACTTCTTGAATTGAAAGCAAGGGTGTGAAAGACGCTTTGGAAGTTCCAGAGGTTAGGCTGTGATTAGTCTCGAGACGCCTCAGCACAAATGGGCCTCATGTCGCCTGAAGGGGAGAACCTCCTGAATTTTCGCGAGTTGCGGCAGGTGCTGT
>NW_017205546.1:0-5238 GCF_001704415.2 Capra hircus
ATGTGGGCGGGACTCTCGTGCCTTCTCTCGAGTGGAGACGGGTATGTCGCGGGAAACTTCTTGAGTTGTAGCAAGGTGTGAGGGACCCTTTGAAGTTCTAGAGGTTAGGTGTGATTAGCCTGAGACGCCTCAGAGGAAATGGGCCTCATCTCGCCTGGAGGGGAGAACCCCTCCTGGATATTCTCGAGTTGCGGCAGGTGATCTCGACTTACGACGGGGACCTCAGGGACCCGCTCTGGCCTCAGGAAAGGCCAGTCCCATGCGAGTTTCTCCGGGGCCTCTTGGGTTCCTCTCCCGTCGATGCCGGTGCCTAAGACCTTGTGTGGAGTGGTGCCGGAACCTGAGGATTCCTCTCCAGTGCTGACATGGATCTTGGGGTACTTCTGGAGTCTCCCCAGGGGAGTCAGTCCTCGTCTCGAGTGGGGGCATGCACATGCGCTTTCCTCCCGAGCTGTAGCAGCAGTGTCACGCTTCCCTTCGCGTGGATCAAGGGATCTGTGGCTTTCCCTCGAGGCTTTCCCTGGAGGCTTTTTCACGATGCTTTCCCTCGAGGCTTTCCCACAGGGATGTCCCACGTGCCACCGTGGCGTAAATGGATCCTCGGCTTGAAAGCCGAGGCAGTGCAGGGAAAAAGGTTTCTCTGGAATGGACTGAGACATCTGGGAGACTCTGGGAATTTGGCACGACCCTGGAGATCCTCTCGCCTTTCCTGTGGAGCGCCTCCTCTTGAGATGCGACGGGAACGCCGGGAATTCTTTCCCGAACACGCAGGGAAAGGATCCCTCCTCTCAAGCTAGGAGGTGGAAACGGGGCTCCTCTGGATGTGGGCGGGACTCTCGTGCTTCCTCTCGAGTGGAGACGGGTATTCGGGGAACTTCTTGAGTTGCAGAAGGGTGTGAAGGACCCTTTGGAAGTTCCAGATGTTAATTGTTATTAGACTCGAGACGCCTCAGCGGAAATGGGCCTCATCTCGCCTGGAGGAGAACCTCCTGGATTTTCTCGAGTTGCGGCAGGTGCTCTCGACTTACAACGGGGACCTCAGGGACCCGCTCTGGTGGCCTCAGGAAAGGCCAGTCCCCATGCGAGTTGCTCGGGCCTCTCGGGATTCCTCTCCTGTCGATGCTGAGGCCTAAGACCTTGTGTGGAGTCGGTGCCGGAACCTGAGGATTCCTCTCCAGTGCTGACATGGATCTTGGGGTATTCTGGAGTCTCCCCAGGGCAGTCAGTCCTTGTCTCGAGTGGGTGCATGCACGTGTGCTTTCCTCCCGAGCTGTAGCAGCAGTGTCACGCTTTCCTTCGCGTGGATCATGGGATCTGTTTCTTTCCCTCGAGGCTTTCCTCGAGTCTTTCCCACGAGGCTTTGCTACAGGGCTGTCCCACGTGCCACCGTTTTGTGAGTCGATCCTCAGCGTGAAAGTCGAGGCAGTGCAGGGAAAAGAGTTTTCCCTGGAATGGACTGAGACATCTGGGGGACTCTGGTATGGTGGCACGACCCTGGAGTTCATCTCTCCTTTCTTGTGGAGAGCGCCTCCCCATGAGATGCGACGGAATGCCAGGAATTCTTTCCCGACCACGCAGGGAAAGGATCCCTCCTCTCGAGCTAGGAGGCGGAAAAGGGGCTCCTCTGGATGTGTGCGGTACTCTCGTGCTTCCTCTCGAGTGGAGACGGGAATGTCGGGGAACTTCTTGAGTTGCAGCAAGGGTGTGAAGGACCCTTTGGAAGTTCCAGAGTTTAGGTGTCATTAGCCTGGAGACGCCTCAGCGGAAATGGGCGTCATCTCGCCTGGAGGGGTAACCTCATGGATTTTCTGGAGTTCCAGCATTTGCTCTCGACTTACGACAGGGACCTCAGTGACCCTCTCTGGTGGCCTCAGGAAAGGCCAGTCCCCATGCCAGTTGCTCGGGGCCTCTCGGGATTCCTCTCCCGTTGATGCCGGGGCCTAAGACCGTGTGTGTAATCGGTGCCAGAACCTGAGGATTCCTCTCCAGTGCTGACATAGATATTGCGGTACTTCTGGAGTCACCCCAGGGGAGTCAGTCCTCGTCTCGAGTGGGGCATGCACGTGGGCTTTCCTCCCGAGCTGTAGCAGCAGTGTCACGCTTCCATAGGCGTGGATCAAGGGATATGTGGCTTTCCCTCGAGGCTTTCCAACGAGTTTTCCCACGAGGCTTTCCAACAGGGCTGTCCCACGTGCCACCGTGGTGTGAATCTATCCTCGGCTTGAAAGTCGAGGCAGTGCAGGCAAACAGGTTTCCCTGGAAAGGACTGAGACATCTGGGGGACTCTGGGAATGGTGGCACGACCCTGGAGTTTCTCTCGTCTTTCTTGTGGAGAGCGCCTCCTCGTGAGATGCGACGGAAACGCCGGGAATTCTTTCCCGAACACGCAGGGAAAGGATCCCTCCTCTCGAGCTAGGAGGCGGAAACGGGGCTCCTCTGAATGTGGGCGGGAATCTCGTGCTTCCTCTCGAGTGGAGACGGGTATGTCGGGGAACTTCTTGAGTTCCAGCAAGGGTGTGAAGGACCCTTTGGAAGTTCTAGAGGTTAGGTGTGATTAGACTCGAGACGCCTCAGTGGAAATGGGCCTCATATCGCCTGGAGGGGAGAACCTCCTGGATTTTCTTAAGTTGCGGCAGGTGCTCTCGACTTACGACGCGGACCTGAGGGACCCACTCTGGCGGCCTCAGGAAAGGCCAGTCCCATGCGAGTTGCTCGTGGCCTCTCGGGATTCCTATCCGTCGATGCTGGGGCCTAAAATCTTGTGTGGATTCGGTGCCGGAACCTGAGGATTTCTCTCCAGTGCTGACATGGATCTTGGGGTACTTCTGTTGTCTCCCCAGGGGAGTCAGTCCTCGTCCCGAGTGGGGCATGCACGTGCGCTTTCCTTCCGAGCTCTAGCAGCAGTGTCACGCTTGGCGTGGACCAAGGGATCTGTGGCTTTCCCTCGAGGCTTTCCCACAAAGGCTTTCCCAGAGGGCTGTTCCACGTGCCACAGTGGTGTGAGTCGATCCTCGGCTTGAAAGTCGAGGCAGTGCAGGGAAAAAAGATTTCCCTGGAATGGACTGGAACATCTGGGGCACTCTGGAATGGTGGCACGACCCTGGAGTCCCTCTCGCCTTTCCTGTGGAGAGCGCCTCCTCTTGAGATGCGACGGGAACGCCGGGAATTCTTTCCGGACCACGCAGGGAAAGGACCCCTCCTTTCGAGATAGAAGCGGAAACGGGTCTCCTCTGGATGTGGGCGGGACTCTCGTGCTTCCTCTCGAGTGGAGACGGGTATGTCGGGGAACTTCTTGAGTTGCAGCAAGGGTGTGAAGGACCCTTTGGAAGTGCCAGAGGTTAGGTGTGATTAGCTTCGAGACGCTTCAGCGGACATGGGCCTCATCTCTCCTGGAGGGGAGAACCTCCTGGATTTTCTCGAGTTGCGGCAGGTGCTCTCGACTTACGACGGGGACGTCAGGGACCCGCTCTGGTGGCCTCAGGAAAGGCCAGTCCCCATGCGAGTTGCTTGGTGGCCTCTCCGGATTCCTCTCCGTCGATGCCGGGGCCTAAGACGTTGTGTGGAGTCGGTGCCGGACCCTGAGGATTCCTCTCCAGTGCTGACATGGATCTTGGGGTACTTCTGGAGTCTCCCCAGGGGAGTCAGACCTCTTCACGAGTGGGGACATGCACGTGCGCTTTCCTCCCGAGATGTAGCAGCAGTGTCACGCTTCCCTTCGCGTGGTTCAAGGGATCTGTGGCTTTCCCTCGAGGCTTTCGCACGAAGCTTTCCCACGAGGTTTTCCAACAGGGCTGTCCCACGTGCCACCTTTTTTGAGTGCATCCTCGACTTGAAAGTCGAGACAGTGCAGGGAAAACAGGTTTCCCTGGAATGGACTGAGTCATCTGGGGGACTCTGTGAATGGTGACACGACCAGGGAGTTCCTCTCGCCTTTCCTTTGGAGAGCGCCTCCTCTTGAGATTCGACGGGAATGCTGGGAATTCTTTCCCGAACACGCATGGAAAGGATCCCTCCTCTCGAGCTAGGAGGCGGAATAGGGGCTCCTCTGGATGTGGGCGGGACTCTCGTGCTTCCTCTCGTGTGGAGACGGGTATGTCGGGGAACTTCTTGAGTTGCAGCAAGGGTGTGAAGGACCCTTTGGAAGTTCCAGAGGTTAGGTGTGATTAGCCTCGAGATGCCTCAGCGGAAATGGGCCTCATCTCGCCTGGAGGGGAGAACCTCCTTGATTTTCTCGAGTTACGGCAGGTGCGCTCGACTTACGACGGGGACCTCAGGGACCCGCTCTGGTGCCTCAGGAAAGGCCAGTCCCCATGCGAGTTGCCGGGGCCTCTCGGGATTCCTCTCCCCGTCGATGCCGGCACCTAAGACCTTGTGTGTAATCGGTGCCAACCTGAGGATTCCTCTCCCTGACATGGTATTGGGGACTTCTGGAGTCACCCCAGGGGAGTCAGTCCTCGTCTCGAGTGGGGGGCATGCACGTGGGCTTTCCTCCCGAGCTGTAGCAGCAGTGTCACGCTTCCATAGGCGTGGATCAAGGGATATGTGGCTTTCCCTCGAGCTTTCCAACGAGTTTCCCACGAGGCTTTCCAACAGGGCTGTCCACGTGCCACCGTGGTGTGAATCTATCCTCGGCTTGAAAGTCGAGGCAGTGCAGGGAAAACAGGTTTCCCTGGAATGGACTGAGACATCTGGGGGACTCTGGGAATGGTGGCACGACCTGGAGTTTCTCTCGCCTTTCTTGTGGAGAGCGCCTCCTCGTGAGATGCGACGGAAACGCCGGAATTCTTTCCCGACACGCAGGGAAAGGATCCCTCCTCTCGAGCTAGGAGGCGGAAACGGGGCTCCTCTGAATTGTGGGCGGGACTCTCGTGCTTCCTCTCGAGTGGAGACGGGTATGTCGGGAACTTCTTGAGTTGCAGCAAGGGTGTGAAGGACCCTTTGGAAGTTCAGAGTTAGGTGTGATTAGACTCGAGACGCCTCAGTGGAAATGGGCCTCATCTCGCCTGGAGGGGAGAACCTCCTGGATTTTCTTAAGTTGCGGCAGGTGCTCTCGACTTACGACGCGGACCTGAGGGACCCGCTCTGGTGGCCTCAGGAAAGGCCAGTCCCCATGCGAGTTGCTCGGGGCCTCTCGGGATTCCTATCCCGTCGATGCTGGGGCCTAAAACTTGTGTGGATTCGGTGCCGGAACCTGAGGATTTCTCTCCAGTGCTGACATGGATCTTGGGGTACTTCTGG
>NW_017205547.1:0-5238 GCF_001704415.2 Capra hircus
GGGCCTAAAAAACCTTGTTTGGAGTCGGTGCCGGAACGTGAGGATTCCTCGCGCAGTGCTGATGTGGATCTTGGGGTACTTCTGGAGTCTCTCCAGGGTAGTCAGTCCTCGTATCGAGTGGGGGCATGCACGTGCGCTTTCCTTCCCGAGATGTAGCAGCAGTGTCACACTTTCGTTCGCGGTGAATCAAAGCAACTGTGGCTTCCCTCGAGGCTTTCCCACGAGGCTTTCTCTCGAGGCTTTCCACGAGGCTTTCCCCAGGGCTGTCCCACGTGCCACAGTGGTGTGAGTCGATCCTCGGCTTGAAAGTAGAGGCAGTGCAGGGAAAACAGGTTTCCCTGGAATGGACTGGGACATCTGGGGGACTTAGGGAATGGTGGCACGTCCCTGGAGTTCCTCTCGCCTTTCCTGTGGAGATCGCCTCCTCTTGAGATGCACCGGAAACACTGGGAACTCTTTCCCGATCACTGATGGAAAGGATCCCTCCTCTCGAGCTAGGAGGCGGAAACGGGGCTCCTCTGAATTTGGGCGGGACTCTCGTGCTTCCTCTCGAGTGGAGACGG
The DNA here is from genome assembly GCF_001704415.2 of Capra hircus. Lineage (NCBI taxonomy): Eukaryota > Metazoa > Chordata > Mammalia > Artiodactyla > Bovidae > Capra > Capra hircus. Next base: position 564 of record NW_017205547.1, read on the forward strand.
GTATGTTGGGGATCTTCTTGAGTTGCAGCAAGGGTGTGAAGGACCCTTTGTAAGTTCCAGAGGTTAGGTGTGATTAGCCTTGAGACACCTCAGCGGAAATGGTCCTTATCTCGCCTGGAAGGGAGAACCTCCTGGATTTTCTCGAGTTGTGGCAGGTTCTCGACTAACGACGGGGACCTCAGGGACCCGCTCTGGTGGCCTCAGGAAAGGCCAGTCCCCATGCAAGTTGCTCGGGGGCCTCTCGGGATTCCTCTCCCTTCGATGCCAGGCCTAAGACCTTGTTTGGAGTCGGTGCCGGAACCTGAGGATTCCTCTCCAGTGCTGACATGGATCCTGGGGTACTTCTGGAGTCTCCCCCAGGGGAGTCACTCGTCGTCTCGAGTGCGGGTATGCACGTGCGCTTACCTCCCGAGCTGTAACAGCAGTGTCACGCTTCCCGTCGCGTGGATCAAGGGATCTGTGGCTTTCCCTCGAGGCTTTCCCACGAGGCCTTCCCACAGGGCTGTCCCGTGCCACCGAGGTGTGAGTCGATCCTCGCTTGAAAGTCGAGGCAGTGCAGGGAAAACAGGTTTCCCTGGAATGGACTGACACATCTGGGGGACTCTGGAATGTGGCACAACCCGGGAGTTCCTCTCGCCTTTCCTGTGGAGAGCGCCTCCACTTGAGGTGTGACGGGAACGCCGGGAATTCTTTCCGACCACGCAGGAAAGGATCCCTCCTCTCGAGTTAGGAGGCGGAAACGGGGCTCCTCTGGATGTGGGCGGGACTCTCGTGCTTCCTCTCGAGTGTAGTCGGGTATCTCGGGGAACTTCTTGAGTTGCAGCAAGGGTGTGAAGGACCCTTTGGAAGTTCCAGAGTTTAGGTGTGATTAGCCTCGAGACGCCTCAGCGGAAATGGGCCTCATCTCGCCTGAGGGGAGAACCTCCTGGATTTTCTCGAGTTGCGGCAGGTGCTCTCGACTTACGACGGGGACCTCAGGGACCCGCTCTGGTGGCCTCAGGCAAGGCCAGTCCCCATGCGAGTTGCTCGGGGGCCTCTCGGGATTCCTCTCCAGTGGATGCCGGGGCCTAAGATCTTGTGTGGAGTAGGTGCCGGAACCTGAGCATTCCTCTCAAGTGCTGAGATGGATCTTGGGGTACTTCTGGAGTCTCCCCAGGGGAGTCAGTCGTCGTCTCGAGTGGGGGAATGCACGTGCGCTTTCCTCCCGAGCGAAGCAGCAGTGTCACGCTTCCCTTTGCGTGGATCAAGGGATCAGGGCTTTCCCTCGAGGCTTTCCCACAGGGCTTTCCCACGAGGCTTCCCCACAGGGCTGTCCCACGTGCCACCGTGGTGTGAGTCGATCCTCCCTTGAAAGTCGAGGCAGTGCAGGGAAAACAGGTTCCCTGCAATGGCCTGAGACATCAGGGGGACTCTGGGAATGGGGCCTGATCCTGGAGTTCCTCTCGTCTTTCCTGTGGAGAGCGCCTCCTCTTGAGATGCGACAGGAATGCTAGGAATTCTTTCCCGACCACGCAGGGAAAGGATCCCTCCTCTCGAGCTAGCAGTCGGAAACGGGGCCACTCTGGAAATGGGCGGGACTCTCATGTTACTCTTGAGTGGAGACCGGTATGTCGGGGAACTTCTTGAGTTGCAGCAAGGGTGTGAAGGACCCTTTGGAAGTTCCAGATGTTAGATGTGATTAGCCTCGAGACGCCTCTGCGGAAATGGCCTCATCTCGCCTTAGGGGAGAACCACCTGGATTTTCTCGAGTTGCGGCAGGTGCTCTCACTTACGACGGGACCTCAGGGACCCGCTCTGGAGGCCTCAGGAAAGGCCAGACCCATGCGAGTTGCTGGGGCCTCTCGGGATTCCTCTCCATTCGATGCGGGCCTAAGATCTTGTGTGGAGTCGGTGCTGGAACCTGAGGTTCCTCTCAGTGCTGACATGGATCTTGGTTACTTCTGGAGTCTCTCAGGGCAGTCAGTCCGCTCTCCACTGGGGCATGCACGTGCGCTTTCCTCCCGATCTGTAGCAGCAGTGTCACGCTTCCCTTCGCATGGATCAAGGATCTGTGGCTTTCCCTCGAGGCTTTCCCACGAGGCTTTCCCACAGGGCTGTCCACGTGCCACTGTGGTGTGAGTCGATCCTCGGTTGAAAGTCGAGGCAGTGCAGGGAATAAAGGTTCCCTGGAATGGACTGAGACATCTGGGGGACTCTGGGAATGGTGGCACGACCCTGGAGTCCTCTCTATTTTCCTGTGGAGAGCGCCTCCACTTAAGATGCGTGGAAACGCCGTGAATTCTTTTCCGACCATGCAGGGAAAGGATCAATGCTCTCGAGCTATGAGGCGGAAACAGGGCTCCTCTGGAATGTGGTGGGACACTCGTGCTTCCTCTCGATGGAGACGGGTATGTCGGGGAACTTCTTGAGTTGCAGCAAGGGTGTGAAGGACCCTTTGGAAGTTCCAGAGGTTAGGTGTGATTAGCCTCGAGACGCCTCAGCGGAAATGGGCCTCATCTCGCCTGGAGGGGAGAACCTCCTGGATTTTCTCGAGTTGCGGCAGGTGCTCTCGACTTACGACGGGGACCTCAGGGACCCCTCTGGTGGCCTCAACAAAGGCCATTCCCCATGCGAGTTGCTCTCGGCCTCTCGGGATTCCTCTCCCGTCGATGCTGGGGCAAAGATCTTGTGTGGAGTAGGTGCCAGAACCTGAGCATTCCTCTCCAGTGCTGACATGGATCTTGGGGTAATTCTGGAGTCTCCCGAGGGAGTCAGTCGTCGTCTCGAGTGGGGGAATGCACGTGCGCTTTCCTCCCGAGCTGAAGCAGCAGTGTCACGCTTCCTTTGCGTGGATCAAGGGATCAGGGGTTTCCCTCGAGGCTTTCCAACAGGCTTTCCCATGAGGCTTTCCCACAGGCTGTCCCACGTGCACCGTGGTGTGAGTCGATCCTCGGCTTGAAAGTCGAGGCAGTACAGGAAAACAGGATCCCTGGAATGGACTGAGACATCTGGGGACTCTGGGAATGGTGGCACGACCCTGGAGTTCCTCTCGCCTTTCCTGTGAAAGCGCCTCCTCTTGAGATGCGACGGGAACGCCGGGAATTCTTTCCCGACACGCAGGGAAAGGATCGCTCCTCTCGAGCTAGGAGGTGGAAACGGGGCTCCTCTGGATGTGGGCGGGACTCTCGTGCTTCCTCTCGAGTGGAGACGGTATGTCGGGGATCTTCTTGAGTTGCAGCATGGTTTTGAAGGACCATTTGGAAGTTCCAGAGGTTAGGTGTGATTAGCCTCGAGACACCTCAGCGGAACTGGCCTCAACTCGCCTTTAGGGGAGAACCACCTGGATTTTCTCGAGTTGCGGCAGTGCTCCGACTTACGTCGGGAACCTCAGGGACCCGCTCTGGTGGCCTCAGGAAAGGCCAGTACCCATGCGAGTTGCTTGGGCGCCTCTCGGGATTCCTCTCCAGTCGATGCTGGGCCTAAGACCTTGGGTGGAGTCGGTGCTGGAACCTGAGGTTTCCTCTTCAGTGCAGACATGGATCTTGGGTTACTTCTGGAGGCTCTCCAGGGGAGTCAATCCTCGTCTCGAGTCGGGGCATGCACGAGCGCTTTCCTCCCGAGCTGCAGCAGCAGTGTGGCGCTTCCCTTCGCGTGGATCAACGGATCTGTGGCTTTCCCTCGTGGCTTTCCCACGAGGTTTTCCCACGAGTCTTTCCCACAGGGCTGTCCCACGTGCCACCGTGGTGTGAGTCGATCCTCGGCTTGAAAGTCGACGCAGTGCAGGGAAAACAGGTTTCCCTGGAATGGAGTGAGAGACATCTGGGGGACTCTGGGAATGGTGGCACGACCCTGGAGTTCCTCTCGGCTTTCCTGTGGAGAGCTCCCTCCTCTTCAGATGCGACGGGAACACCGGGAATTCTTTCCCGAACACGCAGGGGAAGGATCCCTCCTCTCGAGCTAGGAGGCGGAAACGGGGCTCCTCTGGATGTGGGCGGAACTTTCGTGCTTCCTCTCGAGTGGAGACGGGTATGTCGGGGAACTTCTTGAGTTGCAGTAAGGGTGTGAAGGACCCTTTGGAAGTTCCGAGGTTAGGTGTGATTAGCCTCGAGACGCCTCTGCGGAAATGGGCCTCACCTCGCCTGGAGGGGAGAACCTCCTGAATTTTCTCGAGAGTTGCGGCAGGTCCTCTCAACTTAGAACGTGGACCTCAGGGACCCGCTCCGGTGGCGTCAGTAAAGGCCAGTCCCCATGCGATTTGCTCTGGGGTCTCTCGGGATTCCTCTCCCGTCGATGTTGGGGCCTAGATCTTGTGTGGAGTCAGTGCCAGAACCTGAGGATTCCTCTCCAGTGCTGACATGGATCTTGGGGTACTTCTGGAGTCTCCCCAGGGGAGTCAGTCCTCGTCTCGAGTGGGGGGCATTCACGTGCGCTTTCCTCCCGAGCTGTAGCAGCAGTGTCACACTTCCCCTTTGCGTGGATCAAGGGATCTGTGGCTTTCCCTCGAGGCTTTCCCACGAGGCTTTCCTATGAGGCTTTCCCACAGGGCTGTCCAACGTGCCACCGTGGTGTGAGTCGATCCTCGGCTTGAAAGTCGACGCAGTGCAGGGAAAACATGTTTCCCTGGAATGGACTGAGACATTTGGGTGACTCTGGGAATGGTGGCACGACCCTGAAGTTCCTCTCGCCTTTCCTGTGG
>NW_017205548.1:0-5238 GCF_001704415.2 Capra hircus
AGAGGGGTGTGCCCTCTTCCCTCCACACTGCCAAAGGGTGGAGGTGGAGCAAAACTCGTTCTCTCCGAGGTAAAAAAAAAAAGACAAATTGGATGGATTTTTAAGCTCTTGCTATGCTGCACCCCTCCAGGACCCACTCGAGCAAAACAGGTGCCCTGTGGCCCTAGGTCGGGTATGCAGGTTCACACACTGGGTGGGATCCCGTCAAAGCCAAGAATTTTCCTGACAGACCTAGGCTCACTAGGCTCTCCTCCAGAGGAAAGGGGACAGAAAAGACGTGTGTGTGGAGGTGGCTCTGCCTTTCCAGGTCCCAATCTCAGGGATAACTGCCCCTAAGAAAGGAACTGGCTGCTGCTGCTGCTGCTAAGTTGCTTCAGTCGTGTTCGACTCTGTGCGACGCCATAACGGTAGCCCACTAGGCTTCCCCGTCCCTGGGATTCTCCAGGCAAAGAACAGTAAGTGGGTTGCCATTGCCTTCTCCAATGCATGAAAGTGAAAATGAAAGTGCAGTCGCTCAGTCGTGTCCGACCCTCAGCGACCCCACGGACTGCAGCCTACCAGGCTTCTCCGTCCATAGGATTTTCTGAAAGGAACTGCAAGAAGCGCTTTTCCAGGAGGCTGGGAAAGGGGAGTTCGCAGGATGTGGGGAAAGAGAGCCTCCTTCGGGAAGAATAGGCGGCCACTTGTGTTGCAAACCTCTATTTGGAAGGAACAGGTTAGCTTATACAAAGGGAGACCTCCAGATCTGCTCAGAGGACCAAAGTTGCAGAGGCAGGTCGGTGTATTTTCCCTTCACTTTGCGATCCTTGCAAAGACATTCCTTGCTGATAGATGATTCAGCAAGGGCCTTTGAGACTGTTGTTTTCTTTCCTAGGTTCAAAGATTCCTTCAGTTCCTAATATAGATATCCTAGAAATTATCTGACATCCGTGAAAATCTGATATGTCCTGGTCAAATGCTGTCAGTTATAATTCCAGTTATCATATTAAAGCATTTCAAGTCGCAGCAGTGACCAGATTACATTGTCAATTTCTATTTAATCAGGTTTTAACCATGTCCTCTATGGTTTCACACTGATGCCTTTGCAGAAATACTGCTACTTCAAGATATATGGAATATACTTTTTTTAAGCTTACCGATAATTTGTTTGTTTGTTTGTTTGTCTTCTGGTAAGCTGGTACCAGATGGAATTTAGTCCCTCTCTAGGTTAAGAGAACAAAGTTTTCTTAGAATGCAATTTTTGATAACAGACTAGGATTTCTTTACCTTTCATTGATTTATAATTGTTTTCATCATCTGTTTTTTTCTTCGGTAAAGTAAATAAGCCTTATTTAAGATTTTGGTACATGTAGGATGGACTAAGCTTTCCCCACTCTTGCAAGTTCCCTTAACCCTTTAGATTCTTCTCGTGGGACCAAGATCTCACTTTCCTCCAGAGGGACAATCCAAGCTTTTTATTAGTTGATCTGCCCCTGACATCAGAGTCCATTTGAGCACGAGTTGGCCTATAATTTAGGCATGAAACTATGACTACATAAAGAAAAGGTGACTTTATGATTCAGGGATGGCCATGATATGCCTTGCACTTCAGAGAAAATGGTTAAAATGATTTTTTTTCTTCAAAACTGCACAGCCAGTTCTTTCAGCATATGCAATTGAAAAACATCTAGTCATTAGGTCAGTTTTCATTCCAATCCCAAAGAAAGGCAATGACAAAGAATATTCAAGCTGCTGCACAATTGCACTCATCTCACACACTAGTAAAGTAATGCTCAAAATTCTCCAAGTTCACATGAACTGTGAACTTCCAAATGTTCAAGAGGGATTTAAAACATGCAGAGAAACCAGAGATCAAACTGCCAACATCCACTGGATCATTGAAAAAGCAAGAGAGTTCCAGAAAAAAAGACATCTATTTCTGCTTTATTGACTATGCCAAAGCCTTTGACTGTGTGGATCACAATAAACTGGGAAAAATTCTGAAAGAGATGGGAATACCAGACCACCTGACCTGTCTCTTGAGAAACCTGTATGCAGGTCAGGAAGAAACAGTTCGAACTGGACATGGAACAACAGACTGGTTCTAAATAGGAAAAGGAATATGTCAAGGCAGGCAATTGTCACCCTGCTTATTTAACTTATATGCAGAGTACATCATGAGAAAACTGGGCTGGAGGAAGCACACGCTGGAATCCAGATTGCCGGGAGAAATATCAAGAATCTCAGATATGCAGATGACACCACCCTTATGGCAGAAAGTGAAGAAGAACTAAAGAGTCTCCTGATGAAAGTGAAAGAGGAGAGTGAAAAAGTTAGCTTAAAGCTCAGCATTCAGAAAACTAAAATCATTGCATCCAGTCTCATCACTTCATGGCAAAATAGATGGGAAAACATTGGAAACAGCAAGCAGACTATTTTGGGGGGCTTGGAAATCACTGCAGGTGATGTCTGCCTCCATGAACTTAAAACGTATTTATGACTTGGAAGAAAAGTGATGACCAAACTAGAAGCATATTAAAAAGCCGAGACGTTGCTTTCCAACAAAGATCCATCCAGTCAAGGCTATGGTTTTTCCATATGTCATGGATGGATATGAAAGATACTATAAGAAAGTGACAGCTGAAAATTGATGCTTTTGAACTGTGGTGTTGGAGAAGATGCTTGTAGGTCGCTTAGACTACAAGGAGACGCAACCACTCCATCCTAAAGAAATCAAGGTCTGAATATACATTGGAAGGACTAATACTGAACCTGAAAGTCCAATACTTTGGCCACTTGATGTGAAGAGCTGACTCACTTGGAAGTTGCTTTGATTGCCTGTGAGTGTGGGAGCCCTCCCTGGCAAAGGGCTCAGGGGTCATTGCCACTGAATCACGACCTCCAAGCAAGCGCATTTCCAGCTGTGTGACATTCAGGAAGCAGGAGACTGGGAAAACTATCTTCCTTAGAGGAAGGAAAGTCATCCACAGAGAGTGTGTTTTCAGGCCTCTCTTTGCAGCAAGTGTTTTGCTTCTCAGACATCAGAGCTGCAGGCTTGCTCTGAGGGCCTCAATTGCAGAGTCAGGGCTGTGTGTCTCACTGCACTTTCCAAGCATTGCAGACACATTCCTAGGTTGGAGCAGTGCTTCCCATGAGAAAGAAGCCTCGGGAGTGTGTCTGAGCGGGCTGAGTGCCATGCTAGGGTCACCTAGTCGAGGGCACCTTGCACATCCAATGGGCCCCAGGCGAGTAGCTATGGACCGGCCCTTCGGTTGAGACATCCAAAGCAGGGAACAAAGCTAGCTCTGTCAGAAGGAGGAAAACAGCAATGGGATGGATTTTCAAGCAGTTGCTAAGTCACACCACGTTAGGGCTCCCCGGGAAAGAAATGCGAATTTTGGCCTCTAGGCCCAGTATCCAGATGTGTGCACAGGATATTTTCCCCACAGGATTCAAGAATGTTCCAGACAGACCTAAGCTCACTAGCTCTCTCCTGCAGAGGAAATGAAATATTGTTGCTGAACCACGAAAAGATGCTGGGATTCTTGGCTTATGGAGGAGAAGAATTCAATCCAGGGCCCAAGACGAGGCTTGATTGCTCAGAGCTTTTGTGCAATAGAGTTTTATTAAAGGAGAAAGGAGATAGAGAAAGCTTCTGACAGAGACATCACAAGGGGCAGAAAGCGTACCCCCTTGCTAGTGTTAGTAATGGAGTTATATACTCTCCAATAAGTTATGACAACGAACAAAAGAATGTCTGGAGGTTGTAAAGACTCACTAGACCTACTCCCATAATTGACATTTTAAGATAACAGGATTAGCCAGAAGGTTTTTTCCAGAGACCGTCCTCAAGAAGGATGCATGATTGTTATATAATCCTAAGGAATGTAGAGGGAAAAACAGTTTGTCCTTCCTTCCTCCTTGAGAATTCTAGACCCCTCTCTCCTTGGGACCCTTGAACTTCTTAGAAACCTGCCTTGGCAATGACTCTCTCAGAAACATGATTGAACAGCCGTTTGGAGCTTCCTTTGACTTTCCCTGGGAGGGAGGGAGCCCTCCCTGAGCACAGGGCCTCAGGGCCATGGCCAATGAAAAAGAATCTCCCAGCAAGTGCTTTTCAGCCCTGTGTGACTCTCAGCCCACAGGAGGCTGAGAAAACTCTCTTCTTGGAGGAAGGAAAGGCAGCCCAAGAGTGTGTTTTCAGGCCTGTATCTTGCAGCAAGTGTTTGGCTTGTTAGACAGAAGACCTGCAGGCCTGTTCCAACAGACTCAATGCCAGAATCAGGGCCTTGTGTCTCCCTGCAGTTTCCTGGCCTTGCAAACACATTCCTAGGTGAGAGCAGTCCTGCCCATGGGGAAGCAGGCTGCGGGAGTGTGTCTGAGGGGCCAGGTGTCATGCTGGGGTCACCTGGTCGAGGGCACCTTGCACCTCCAATGGACCCCAGGCAAGGAGTTGCAGGCCACCACCTTGCTTCTGAAATCCCAAAATGGGAGCAAAGCTCGCTCTGTCAGAGGGAAGAAAACAGCAACAGGATGGATTTTCAAGCAGTTGCTAGGCTGTACTGCGTTAGGCTCCAAGGAAGGAAAATGCGAATTTTAGCCCTACGACTGGTATCCAGGTGGGCTCCCAGGATGATTTCCCCGCAGGATCCAAGAACGTTCCAGACAGACCTGGGCTCACTAGCTCCCTCCTGCAGAGGAAACATGAGAGAAACAGCTGTTTGGAGGTTGCTTTTGACTTCCCCTGGGAGGTAGGATCCCTCCCTGGGTGCAGGGCCTCAGGGGCCATTGCCGCTGAGAAATGCCTCAAAAGCCAACCTTTCCAGCCTTGTATGACTCAGCACGGAGGAGACTGGAAAAGCTCTCTCCTTGAGAGAAGGAAAGGCAGCCCCAGAGAGTGTGTTTTCACACCTGTATCTTGCAGCAAGTGTTGGCGTCTCAGACGTCAGACCTCCAGCCTGCTCCAACGGCCTCAGTTCCAGAGTCAGGCCGTGTGTCTCCCTGCATTTTCTGAGCCTTGGAACACATTCCTAGGTCAGAACAGTCCTGCCCATGGGGAAGGAGCTGCGGAGTGTGTCTGAGGGGGTCGGGTGCCATGCTGGGGTCCAATAGACCCGTACCTCCAATAGACCCCAGGACAACAGCGGTGGGCTCCCCTGGCTTCCGAAATGCCAAAGCGAGAAGCAAAGCTAGCTCTATCAGAAGGAAGAAAAGAGCAATCGGATGGATGTTCAGGCTGTTGCTGGGCCGCAACCACTT
>NW_017205549.1:0-5237 GCF_001704415.2 Capra hircus
CCCTACATACCCGTTCCACTCGAGAGGAAGCTCGAATCTCCCGCCCACATCCAGAGGATCCCCGTTTCTGCCTCCTAGCTCGAGAGGAGCGATCCTTTCCCTGCGATGTCGGGAAAGAATTCCCCCGCGTTCCGTCGCATCTCAAGAGGCGGCACATTCCACGGGGAAAGGCGAGAGGAACTCCAGGGTCGTGCCACCATTCATAGAGTCCTCCAGATGTCTAAGTCCCTCAAGGGAAACCTGTTTTCCCTGCACTGTTTCGACTTTCAAGCCGAGGTCGACTCACACCACGGTGCACTTGGGACAGCCTGTGGGAAAGCCTCCTGGGAAAGCCTCGTGGAAATCCTCGTGGGAAAGCCTCGAGGGGAAAGCCTCGAGGGAAAGCCACAGATCCTTTATACACGCCCAAGTGACACTGCTACAGCTCGGGAGGAAAGCGCACGTGCATGCCCCACTCGAGACGAGGACTGACTCCCCGGAGACTCCAGAAATACCCCAAGATCCATTTCAGCACTGGAGAGGAATCCTCAGGTTCCGGCACCGACTCCACACAAGATCTTAGGGCCCGGCATCGACGGAAGAGGAATCCCGAGAGGCCCCCAGCAACTGGCATGGGGACTGCCTTTCCTGAGGCCACCAGAGCGGTGTCCCTGAGGTCCCCGTCATAAGTCGAGAGCACCTGCCGCAACTCGAGAAAATCCAGGAGGTTCTCCCCTCCAGGCGAGATGAGGCCCATTTCCGCTGAGGCTGTCTCGTGGCTAATCACACCTAACCTCTGGAACTTCCAAAGGGTCCTTCACACCCTTGCTGCAACTCAAGAAGTTCCCCGACATACCCGTCTCCAATCGAGAGGAGCACGAGACTTCCCGCCCACATCCAGAGGAGCCCGTTACCGCCTCCTAGCTCGAGAGGAGGGATCCTTCCCCTGCGTGGTTGGGATAGAATTCCCAGTGTTCCGTCGCATCTAAAGAGGAGGTGCTGTCCACAGGAAAGGCGAGAGGAACTCCAGGGTCGTGCCCACCATTCCCAGAGTCCCCCAGATATCTCAGTCCATTCCAGGGAAACCTGTTTTCCCTGCACTGCCTCGACTTTCCAAGCTGAAGATCGAGTCACACCACGGTGGCACGTGGACAGCCCTGTGGGAAAGCCTCGAGGGAAAGCCACAGATCCCCTTTATCCACGCGAAGGGAAGCGCTACAAAGCTGCTACAGCTCGAGAGTAAAGCGAACTTGTATGCCCCCACTCGAGACGAGGACTGACTCCACTGGGGAGAGTCCAGAAGTTCCCCAAGATCCATTTCAGCACTGGAGAGGAATCCTCAAGGTTCCGGAACCGACTCCACACAATGTCTTAGGCCCCGGCAACGACGGGAGAGGAATCCCGAGAGGCCACAGAAAACTGGCAAGGGGACTGGCCTTTCCTGAGGCCACCAGAGCGGGTCCCTGAGGTCCCCGTCGTAAGTCGAGAGCACCTGCCGCAATTCGAGAAAATCCAGGAGGTTCTCCTCTCCAGGCGAGATGAGGCCCATTTCCGCTGAGGCGTCTTGAGGCTAATCACACCTAACCTCTGGAACTTCAAAGGGTCCTTCACACCCTTGCTGCAACTCAAGAAGTTCCCTGACATACCCGTCTCCACTCGAGCGGAAGCACGAGAGTTCCGCCCACATCCAGAGGAGCCCCGTTTCCGCCGCATAGCTCGAGAGGAGGGATCCTTACCCTGCGTGGTCGGTAAAGAATTCACGGCGTTCCCGTCGCATCTCAAGAGGAGGCGCTCTCTACAGGAAAGGCGAGAGGAACTCCAGGGTCGTGCCACCATTCCCTGAGTCCCCAGATGTCTCCAGTCCATTCCAGGGAAACGTGTTTTCCCTGCACTGCCTCGACTTTCAAACCGAGGATCGACTCACACCATGGTCGCACTTGGGACAGCCCTGTGGGAAAGCGTCGTGGGAAAACCTCCTGGGAAACCCTAGAGGGAAAGTCACAGATCCCTTGATCCATGAGAAGGGAAGCGTGACACTGCTGCTACAGCTCGGGAGGAAATCACACGTGCATGCCCACACTCGAGACGAGGACTGACTCCCCTGGGGAGACTCCGGAAGTACCCCAAGATCCATGTCAGCACTGGATAGGAATCCTCAGGTTCCGGCAGCAACTCCACACAAGGTCTTAGGCACCGGCATCGACGGGAGAGGAATCCCGAGAGGCCCCCGTGCAACTCGCATGGGGACTGGCCTTTCCTGAGGCCATCAGAGCGGGTCCCTGAGGTCCCCGTCGTAAGTCGAGAGCACCTGCCGCAACTCGAGAAAATCCAGGAGGTTCTCCCCTCCAGGCGAGATGAAGCCCATTTCCGATGAGGCGTCTCGAGGCTAATCAACCCTAAATTCTGGCACTTCAAAAGGGTCCTTCACACCCTTGCTGCAACTCAAGAATTTCCCCGACATACCCGTCTCCTCTCGAGAGGAAGCACGAGAGTCCCGCCCGCTTCCAGAGGAGCCCCATTTCCACCTCCTAGCTCGAGAGGAGAGATCCTTTCCCTGCGTGGTCGGGACAGAATTCCCGGTGTTCCCGTCGCATCTCAAGAGGCGTCGCTCTCCACAGGAAAGGCGAGAGGAACTCCAGGGTCGTACCACCATTCCCAGAGTCACCCAGATGTCTCCGTCCATTCCAGGGAAACCTGTTTTCCCTGCACTGCCTCGACTTTCAAGCCGCGGATCGACTCACACCACGGTGGCACGTGGGACAGCCCTGTGGGAAAGCCTCGTGGGAAAGCCTCGAGGGAAAGCCACAGATCCCTTGATCAATGCTAAGGGAAGCGTGACACTGCTGCTACAGCTCGGGAGGAAAGCGCACGTGCATGCCCCCACTCGAGACGAGGACTGACTCCCCTGGGGAGACTCCAGAATTACCCCAAGATCCATGTCAGCACTGGAGAGGAATACTCAGGTTCTGGAACACACTCCACACAAGGTCTTAGGCCCCGCATCGATGGGAGAGGAATCCCGAGAGGACCCCGAGCAACTCGCATGGGGACTGGCCTTTCCTGAGGCCACCAGAGCGGGTCCCTGAGGACCCCGTCTTAAGTCGAGAGCACTGCCGCAACTCGAGAAAATCCAGGAGGTTCTCCCCTCCAGGCGAGGTGAGGCCCATTTCCGCTGAGGCGTCTCGAGGCTAATCACACCTAACCTCTGGAACTTCCAAAGGGTCCTTCACACCCTTGCTGCAACTCAAGAAGTTCCCCGACTTACCCGTCTCCACTCGAGAGGAAGCACGAGAGTCCCGCCCACATCCAGAGGAGAACCTTTTCTGCCTCCTAGCTCAAGAGGAGGGATCCTTTCCCTGCGTGGTCGGGAAAGAATTCCCCGCGTTTCCGTCGCATCTCAAGAGGAGGCTCTCTCCAAAGGAAAGGCGAGAGGAACTCCAGGGTCGTGCCACCATTCCCAGAGTCCCCCAGATGTCTCAGTCCATTCCAGGGAAACCTGTTTTCCCTGCACTGCCTCGACTTTCAAACCGAGGATCGACTCACACCACGGTGGCACGTGGGACAGCCCTGTGGGAAAGCCTCCTGGGAAAGACGGAATGGAAAGCCACAGATCCCTTGATCCATGGAAGGGAAGCACGACACTGCTGCTACAGCTCGGGAGGAAAGCGCACGTGCATGCCCCCACTAGAGACGAGGAATGACTCCGCTGGGGAGACTCCAGTAGTACACCAAAGTTCCATGTCAGCACTGGAGAGTAATACTCAGGCTCCGGGACCGACTCCACACGAGGTCTTAGGCCCCGGCATCAACGGGAGAGGAATCCCGAGAGGCCCCCGAACAACTCGCATGGGGACTGTCCTTTCCTGAGGCCAGCAGAGCGGGTCTCTGAGGTCCCAGTCGGAAAGTCGAGAGCACCTGCCGCAACCCAAGAAAATCCAGGAGGTTCTCCCCTCCAGGCGAGATTGAGGCCGCCCCATTCCGACTGGGACGCTTAGAGCACCACTCTATGGCCTCAAAGGCTTCATGACTTGCTGCTCTCGGAAGGACCGTCCCCTGGAGTGTTCGGGCCTCTCCGGGAGCCGCTCCGTTGATGCCGGGGCCTAGACCTCGTGTGGAGTCCGGTCCCGGAGCCTGAGTATTACTCTCCAGTGCTGACATGGAACTTGGTGTACTATCTGGAGTCTCGCCCAGCGGAGTCATTCCTCGTCTCTAGTGGGGCATGCACGTGCGCTTTCCTCCCGAGCTGTAGCAGCAGTGTCGTGCTTCCCTTCCCATGGATCAAGGATCTGTGGCTTTCCATTTCGTCTTTCCCAGGAGGCTTTCCCACAGGCTGTCCACGTGCCACCGTGGTGTGAGTCGATCCTCGGTTGAAAGTCGCAGGCAGTGCAGGGAAAACAGGTTTCCCTGGAATGGACTGAGACATCTGGGGGACTCTTGGGAATGGTGGCACGACCCTGGAGTTCCTCTCGCCTTTCCTTTGGAGAGAGCCTCCTCTTGAGATGCGACGGAAACGCGGGAATTCTTTCCCGACCACGCAGGGAAAGGATCCCTCCTCTTGAGCTAGGAGGCAGAAAAGGTTCTCCTCTGGATGTGGGCGGGACTCTCGTGCTTCCTCTCGAGTGGAGACGGGTAAGTCGGGGAACTTCTTGAAGTTGCAGCAAGGGTGTGAAGGACCCTTTGGAAGTTCCAGAGGTTAGGTGTGATTAGCCTCGAGACGCCTCAGCGGAAATGGGCCTCACCTCGCCTGGAGGGGAGAACCTCCTGGATTTTCTCGAGTTGCGGCAGGGTGCTCTCGACTTAAGACGGGGTCCTCAGGGACCCGCTCTGGTGGCCTCAGGAAAGGCCAGTCCCATGCGAGTTGCTCGGGCCTCTCGGGATTCCTCTCCCTTCGATCCCATCGATGCCGGGGCCTAAGACTCTTGTGTGGAGTGGTTCAGAACCTGAGTATTCCTCTCCGAGTTGCTGACATGGATCTTGGGGTATTCTGGAGCTCCCCAGGGGGGTCAGTCCTCGTCTCGAGTGGGGGCATGGCACGTGCGCTTCGCTCCGAGCTGTAGCAGCACGTGCTCACGCTTCCCTTAGCATTGGATCAAGGATCTGTGGCTTTCCTTCGGGCTTTCCCACGAGGCTTTCCCACAGGCGCTGTCACGTGCCACCGTGCGTGTGAAGTCGATCCGCGGGCTTGAAAAATCGAGGGCGAGTGCAGGGAAAAACAGGTTTCCCTGGATATGGACGGAGACATCTGGGTGGACTCTGGG
>NW_017205550.1:0-5237 GCF_001704415.2 Capra hircus
TTGGCCTCAGGTCAACAACGGGTTGGGGGGAACACAGCCCTGCCCATCAACAGAAAACTGGATTAAAGATTTACTGAACATGGCCCCACTTGACTTCACATTTCAAGATGTCTGGCTCTAGATTAGTGATCACATCATCATGATTATCTGGGTCGTGAAGATCTTTTTTGTACAGTTCTTCCGTGTATTCTTGCCACCTCTTCTTAATATCTTCTGCTTCTGTTAGGTCCAGACCATTTTCTGTCCTTTATCGAGCCCATCTTTGCATGAAATGTTCCCTTGGTATCTCTAATTTTCTTGAAGAGATCTCTAGTCTTTCCCATTCTGTTCTTTTCCTCTATTTCTTTGCATTGATCGCTGAAGAAGGCTTTCTTATCTCTTCTTGCTATTCTTTGGAACTCTGCATTCAGATGCTTATATCTTTCCTTTTCTCCTTGGTTTTTTGCTTCTCTTCTTTTCACAGCTATTTGTAAGGCCTCCCAGACAGCCATTTTGCTTTTTTGCATTTCTTTTCCATGGGATGGTCTTGATCCCTGTCTCCTGTACAATGTCACGAACCTCCGTCCATAGTTCATCAGGCACTCCATCTATCAGATCTAGTCCCTTAAATCTATTTCTCACTTCCACTGTATAATCATAAGGGATTTGATTTAGGTCACACCTGAATGGTCTAGCAGTTTTCCCTACTTTCTTCAATTTAAGTCTGAATTTGGCAATAAGGAGTTCATGATCTGAGCCACAGTCAGCTCCTGGTCTTGTTTTTTGCTGACTGTATAGAGCTTCTCCATCTTTGGCTGCAAAGAATATAATCAATCTGATTTCGGTGTTGACCATCTGGTGATGTCCATGTATAGAGTCTTCTTTTGTGTTGTTGGAAGAGGGTGTTTGCTATGACCAGTGCATTTTCTTGGCAAAACTCTATAGTGGGCCTTGCATCACTACGAACAAAGCTAGTGGAGGTGAGGAATTCCAGTGAGCTGTTTCAAATCCTGAAAGATGATGCTGTGAAAGTGCTGCACTCAATATGCCAGCAAATTTGGAAAACTCAGCAGTGGCCACAGGACTGGAAAAGGTCAGTTTTCATTCCAATCCCAAAGAAAGGCAATGCCAAAGAATGCTCAAACTACCACACAATTGCACTCATCTCACATGCTAGTAAAGTAATGCTCAAAATTCTCCAAGCCAGGCTTCAGCAATACGTGAACCGTGAACTCCCTGATGTTCAAGCTGGTTTTAGAAAAGGCAGAGGAACCAGAGATCAAATTGCCAACATCCGCTGGATCATGGAAAAAGCAAGAGAGTTCCAGAAAAACATCTATTTCTGCTTTATTGACTATGCCAAAGCCTTTGACTGTGTGGATCACAATAAACTGTGGAAAATTCTGAAAGAGATGGGAATACCAGACCACCTGACCTGCCTCTTGAGAAATCTGTATGCAGGTCAGGAAGCAACAGTTAGAACTGGACATGGAACAACAGACTGGTTCCAAATAGGAAAAGGAGTACGTCAAGGCTGTATATTGTCACCCTGCTTATTTAACTTCTATGCAGAGTACATCATGAGAAACGCTGGACTGGAAGAAACACAAGCTGGAATCAAGATTGCGGGAGAAATATCAATAACCTCAGATATGCAGATGACACCACCCTTATGGCAGAAAGTGAAGAGGAACTAAAAAGCCTCTTGATGAAAGTGAAAGAGGAGAGTGAAAAAGTTGGCTTAAAGCTCAACATTCAGAAAACGAAGATCATGGCATCTGGTCCCATCACTTCATGGGAAATAGATGGGGAAACAGTGGAAACAGTGTCAGACTTTATTTTTTGGGGCTCCAAAATCACTGCAGATGGTGACTGCAGCCATGAAATTAAAAGATGCTTACTCCTTGGAAGAAAAGTTATGACCAACCTAGATAGCATATTCAAAAGCAGAGACATTACTTTGCGACTAAGGTCCGTCTAGTCAAGGCTATGGTTTTTCCTGTGGTCATGTATGGATGTGAGAGTTGGACTGTGAAGAAGGCTGAGCGCCGAAGAATTGATGCTTTTGAACTGTGGTGTTGGAGAAGACTCTTGAGAGTCCCTTGGACTGCAAGGAGATCCAACCAGTCCATCTGAAGGAGATCAGCCCTGGGATTTCTTTGGAAGGAATGATGCTAAAGCTGAAACTCCAGTACTTTGGCCACCTCATGCGAAGAGTTGACTCATTGGAAAAGACTCTGATGCTGGGAGGGATTGGGGGGAGGAGGGGACGACAGAGGATGAGATGGCTGGATGGCATCACGGACTCGATGGACGTGAGTCTGAGTGAACTCCGGAGATGGTGATGGACAGGGAGGCCTGGTGTGCTGCATTCATGGGGTCGCAAAGAGTCGGACACGACTGAGCGACTGAACTGAACTGAAACCATCAGAACAAGAAGCAGATCAGGAAGCTTCCATTCTTAAAGAGGGCGACAGAATGAAAATTGATCTGATCACATCAGGGAAACTATGAATGATGCGTCTGAAAAATATTGAAAAAGGTATTCTTTCATAGTTCAGTTCAGCAGGCTTTCTGTCTGACTTTTTTTCTCCCTGACTCCCAGAGAAACTCATGTCCATTGAGTCTGATGGTCATGTTTCTAGGCATCTGACTCATTTGAAAAGACCTGATGCTGAGTCGATGGCATCACCACTCAATGACATGAGTTTGGGTAAACTCTGGGAGTTTGTGATGGACAGGGAGGCCTGGCATGCGTCCATGGGGTGCAAAAAGTCAGACATGACTAAGCAAAAACTGAACTGAACTGATGACAAGCAAGAATACTGAAACAGTGGACTTTTGGAATCAATGACCATACGCAGCCATAGTTTCAGAGTTAGACAAGGCTGTGTCCATGTGATCAACTGTGATTTTCAGCTTTATGGAAGATCTCTCTGGGTCTTGTTCTAATGTTCAGTTCACTTCAGTCGCTCAGTCGTGTCGACTCTGCCCATGCATGTCCATCACCATCTCCCCGGAGTTCACTCAGACTCACGTCCATCGAGTCCTGATGCCATCCAGCCATCTCATCCTCTGTCGTCCCCTTCTCCTGCCCCAATCCCTCCCAGCATCAGAGTCTTTTCCAATGAGTCAACTCTTCGCATGAGGTGGCCAAAGTACTGGAGTTTCAGCTTTAGCATCATTCCTTCCAAAGAAATCCCAGGGCTGATCTCCTTCAGAATGGACTGGTTGGATCTCCTTGCAGTCCAAGGGACTCTCAAGAGTCTTCTCCAACACCACAGTTCAAAAGCATCAATTCTTCGGCGCTCAGCCTTCTTCACAGTCCAACTCTCACATCCATACATGACCACAGGAAAAACCATAGCCTTGACTAGACGGACCTTAGTCGGCAAAGTAATGTCTCTGCTTTTGAATATACTATCTAGGTTGGTCATAACTTTTCTTCCAAGGAGTAAGCGTCTTTTAATTTCATGGCTGCAGTCACCATCTGCAGTGATTTTGGAGCCCCCAAAAATAAAGTCTGACACTGTTTCACTGTTTCCCATCTATTTCCCATGAAGTGATGGGGATGCCATGATCTTCGTTTTCTGAATGTTGAGCTTTAAGCCAACTTTTTCACTCTCCTCTTTCACTTTCATCAAGAGGCTTTTTAGCTCCTCTTCACTTTCTGCCATAAGGGTGGTGTCATCTGCATATCTGAGGTTATTGATATTTCTCCCGGCAATCTTGATTCCAGCTTGTGTTTCTTCCAGTCCAGCGTTTCTCATGATGTACTCTGCATAGAAGTTAAATAAGCAGGGTGACAATATACAGCCTTGACGTACTCCTTTTCCTATTTGGAACCAGTCTGTTGTTCCATGTCCAGTTCTAACTGTTGCTTCCTGACCTGCATACAGATTTCTCAAGAGGCAGGTCAGGTGGTCTGGTATTCCCATCTCTTTCAGAATTTTCCACAGTTTATTGTGATCCACACAGTCAAAGGCTTTGGCATAGTCAATAAAGCAGAAATAGATGTTTTTCTGGAACTCTCTTGCTTTTTCCATGATCCAGCGGATGTTGGCAATTTGATCTCTGGTTCCTCTGCCTTTTCTAAAACCAGCTTGAACATCAGGGAGTTCGGTTCACGTATTGCTGAAGCCTGGCTTGGAGAATTTTGAGCATTACTTTACTAGCATGTGAGATGAGTGCAATTGTGTGGTAGTTTGAGCATTCTTTGGCATTGCCTTTCTTTGGGATTGGAATGAAAACTGACCTTTTCCAGTCCTGTGGCCACTGCTGAGTTTTCCAAATTTGCTGGCATATTGAGTGCAGCACTTTCACAGCATCATCTTTCAGGATTTGAAACAGCTCCACTGGAATTCCATCACCTCCACTAGCTTTGTTCGTAGTGATGCTTCTAAGGCCCACTTATAGAGTTTTGCCAAGATGCACTGGTCATAGCAAACACCCTCTTCAACAACACAAAAGAAGACTCTACACATGGACATCACCAAGATGGTCAACACCGAAATCAGATTGATTATATTCTTTGCAGCCAAGATGGAGAAGCTCTATACAGTCAACAAAAACAAGACCAGGAGCTGACTGTGGCTCAGATCATGAACTCCTTATTGCCAAATTCAGACTTAAATTGAAGAAAGTAGGGAAAACTGCTAGACCATTCAGGTGTGACCTAAATCAAATCCCTTATGATATACAGTGGAAGTGAGAAATAGATTTAAGGGCCTAGATCTGATAGATGGAGTGCCTGATGAACTATGGACGGAGGTTCGTGACATTGTACAGGAGACAGGGATCAAGACCATCCCCATGGAAAAGAAATGCAAAAAAGCAAAATGGTTGTCTGGGGAGGCCTTACAAATAGCTGTGAAAAGAAGAGAGGAAAAAAACAAAGGAGAAAAGGAAAGATATAGCATCTGAATGCAGAGTTCCAAAGAATAGCAAGAAGAGATAAGAAAGCCTTCTTTCAGCGATCAATGCAAAGAAATAGAGGAAAAGACAGAATTGGAAAGACTAGAGATCTCTTCAAGAAAATTAGAGATACCAAGGGAACATTTCATGCAAAGATGGGCTCGATAAAGGACAGAAATGGTCTGGACCTAACAGAAGCAGAAGATATTAAGAAGAGGTGTGCAAGAAATACACGGAAGAACTGTACAAAAAAGATCTTCACGACCCAGATAATCATGATGATGTGATCACTAATCTAGAGCCAGACATCTTGAAATGTGAAGTCAAGTGGGGCCATGTTCAGT
>NW_017205551.1:0-5237 GCF_001704415.2 Capra hircus
CACACCTCTTCAAAGGGTCCTTCACACCCTTGCTGCAACTCAAGAAGTTCCCCGACATACCCGTCTTCCACTCGAGAGGAAGCACGAGAGTCCCGGTCACATTCAGAGGAGCCCCGTTTCTGCCTCTACCTCGAGAGGGAGGGATCCTTTCCCTGCGTGGTCGGGAAAGATTCCTGGCGATTCCGTCGCACCTCAAGAGGAGGCGCTCTCCACAGGAAAGGGCGAGAGGAACTCCAGGGTCGTGCTACCATTCCCAGAGTCCCCCAGATGTCTCAGTCCATTCCAGGGAAAACTATTTTCCTGCACTGCCTCCACTTTTAAGCCGAGGATCGACTCACACCACGGTGGCACTTGGAACAGCCCTGTGGGAAAGCCTCGTGGAAAGCCTCGTGGGAAAGCCTCGCGGGAAAGCCACTGATCCCTTGATCCACGCGAAGGGAGGCCCGACGCTGGTGCCACAGCTCGGAAGGAAAGCGCACGTGCATGCCCCCATTTGAGACGAGGACTGACTCCCCTGGGGAGGCCAGAAGAACCCAAGATCCATGTCAGCACTGAAGAGGAAACCTCAGGTTCCAGCAGTGACGCCACACAAGGTCTTAGGCCCCAGCATCGACGGGAGAGGAATCCCGAGAGGCCCCAGAGCAACTCCCATAGGGAATGGCCTTTCTTGAGGCCACCAGAGCGGGTCCCTGAGGTCCCCGTCGTAAGTCGAGAGCAAATGCCGCAACTCGAGAAAATCCAGGAGGTTCTCCCTTCCCGGCGAGATGATGAGGCCCATTTCCGCTGAGGTGTCTCGAGGCTAATCACACCTAACCTCTGGAACTTCCAAAGGGTTTTTCACACCCTTGCTACAACTCAAGAATATCCCCGACATACCCGTCTCCACTCGAGAGGAAGCACGAGAGTCCCGCCACATCCAGAGGAGCCCCGTTTCTACCTCCTAGCTCAGGAGGAGGTATCGTTTCCCTGCGTGGTCGCGAAAGAATTCCCGGTGTTCCCGTCCCATCTCAAGAGGAGGCGCTCTCCACAGGAAAGGCGAGAGGAACTCCAGGGTCGTGCCACATTCCCAGAGTCCCCCAGATGTCTCAGTCCATTCCAGGGAAACCTGTTTTCCATGCACTGCCTCGACTTTCAAGCCGAGGATCGACTCACAACACGGTGGCACGAGGGACAGCCCTGTGGGAAAGCCTCATGGGAAAGCTTCGTGGTAAAGCCTCGTGGAAAGCCTCGTGGGAAAGCACAGATCCCTTGATCCACGCGAAGGGAAGCGCGACACTGCTGCTACTTCTCGGGAGGAAAGCGCTCGTGCATGCCCCCAATCGAGACGAGGACTGACTCCTCTGGGGAGACTCCAGAAGTACCCCAAGATCCATGTAAGCACTGGAGAGGAATCCTCAGGTTCCGGAACCGACCTCCCACAAGGTCTTAGGCCCCGGCATTGACGGGAAAGGAATCCCGAGAAGCCCGAGCAACTCGCATGGGGACTGGCCTTTCCTGAGGCCACCAGAGCGGGTCCCTGAGGTACCCCCGTCGTAAGTCGAGAGCACCTGCCGCAACTCGAGAAAATCCAGGAGGTTCTGCTCTCCACGCGAGATGAGGCCCATTTCCCTGAGGCGTCTCAAGGCTAATCGCATCTAACATCTGGAATTTCCAAAGGGTCCTTCACACCCTTGCTGCAACTCAAGAAGTTCCCCGACTTACCCGTCTCTACTCGAGAGGAAGCACGAGAGTCCCGTCCACATCCAGAGGAGCCCCGTTTCCGCTCCTAGCCCGAGAGACGGGTTCCTTTCGCTGCGTGGTCGGGAAAGAATTCCCGGCGTTCCTGTCGCATCTCAAAGTGGAGGCACTCTCCACAGGAAAGGCGAGAGGAACTCCAGGGTCGTGCCACCATTCCAGCGTCCCCCAGATGTCTCACTCCATTCCAGGGAAACCTGTTTTCCCTGCACTGCCTCGACTTTGAAACCGAGGATCCACTCACACCACGGTGGCACGTGGGACTGCCTGTGGGAAAGCCTCGTGGGAAAGCCTCGTGGGAAAGATTCGAGGGAATGCCACAGATCCCTTGATCCACGAGAAGGGTAGCGTGACACTGCTGCTACAGCTAGGGAGGAAAGCGCACGTGCATGCCCCACTCGAGACGAGGACTGACTCCCTGGGGAGACTCCAGAATACCCCAAGATGCATGTCAGCACTGGAGAGGAAACCTCAGGTTCAGGCACCGACTTCACACAAGATCTTAGGCCCAGGCATCTAAGGGAGAGGAGTCCCGAGAGGCCCCCGAGCAACTCGCATGGGGACTGGCCCTTCCTGAGGCCACCAGAGCGGGTCCCCTGAGGTCCCCGTAGTAAGTTGAGAGCACCTGCCGCAACTCCGAGAAAATCGAGGAGGTTCTCCCCTCCAGGCGAGATGAAGACCATTTCCGATGAGGCTTCTCGAGGCTAATCACACCTAACCTCTGGAACTTCCAAAGGGTCCTTCACACCCTTGCTGCAAACTCAAGAAGTTCCCCGACTTACCCGGCTCCACTCGAAAGGAAGCACGAGAGTCCCGCCCACATCCAGAGGAGACCCGTTTCTGCCCTAGCTCGAGAGGAGGGATCCTTTCCCCTGCGTGGTCGGGAAAGAATTCCCGGCGTTCCGTCGCATCTCAAGAGGAGGCGCTCTCCACAGGAAAGGCGAGAGGAACTCCAGGGTCGTGCCACCATTCCCAGAGTCCCCAAATGCTCAGTCCATAACAGGTAAACCAGTTTCCCAGCACTGCCTCGACTTTCAAGCCAAGGACGACTCACAACACGGTGGCACGTGGGACAGCCCAGTGGGTAAACGTCGTGGGAAAGCCTCGTGGCAAAGCCTCGTGGGAAAGCCTCCACGGAAAGCCACAGATTCCTGGATCCACGCGAAGGGAAGCGTGACACTGCTGCTACAGCTCGGGAGGAAATTGCACGTGCATGCATCCACTAGAAACGAGGACTGACTCACCTGGGAGACTCCAGAAGTACCCCAAGGTCCATGTAAGCACTGGAGAGGTTTTCTCAGGTTTCGGCACCGACTCCACACAAGGTATAAGGCGCCGGCATCGACGGGCGAGGAATCCCGAGAGGCCCCCGAGCAACTCGCATGGTGACTGGCCTTTCCTGAGGCCACCAGAGCGGGTCCCTGAGGACCCCGTCTTAAGTCCACAGCACCTGCCGCAACTCGAGAAAATTCAGGAGGTTCTCCCCTTCAGGCGACATGAGGCCCATTTTGTGCTGAGGCGTCTCGAGACTAATCACACCTAACCTCTGGAACTTCCATAGGGTCTTTCACACCCTTGCTGCAACTCAAGAAGTTCCTCGACATACCCGTTTCCCCTCGAGAGGAAGCACGAGAGTCCGCCCACATCCAGAGGAGCCCCGTTTCCGCCTCATAGTTCCAGAGGAGGGATCCTTTCCCTAGGTGGTCGGGTAAGTATTCCTGGCGTTCCCGTCGCATCTCAAGAGGAGGCGCTCTCCACAGGAAAGGCGAGAGAAACTCCAGGGTCGTGCCACCATTCCCAGAGTCCCCAGATGCTCAGTCCAAGCCAGGGAAACCAGTTTTCCCTGCACTGCCTCGACTTTCAAGCTGAGGATCGACTCATACAACGGTGGCACGTGAGACAGCCCTGTGGGAAAGCCTCGTGGGAAAGCCTCATGGGAAAGCCTCGAGGTAAACCCCTGAACCCTTGATCCACAAGAAGGGAAGCGTGACACTCCTGCTACAGCTCGGGAGCGCACGAGCATGCCCCCCACTCGAGACGAGGACTGACTCCCCTGGGAGACTCCAGAAGTACCCCAAGATCCATGTCAGCACTGGAGAGGAATCCTCAGGTTCCAGCACCGACCACACAAGATCTTAGGCCCCGGCATCGAGGGGGAGAGGAATCCGAGAGGCCCCGAGCAACTCCCATGGGGACTGGCCTTTCATGAGGCCACCAGCGCGGGTCCCTCAGGTCCCCTTCGTAAGTCGAGAGCACCTGCCGCAACTTGAGAAAATTCAGGAGGTTCTCGCCTCCAGGCGAGATGAGCCCATTTCCGATGAGGCGTCTCGAGGCTAATCACACCTAAGCTCTGGAACTTCCAAAGGGTCCTTCACACCCTTGCTGCAACTCAAGAAGTTCCCCAACATACCCGTCTCCACTCGAGAGGAAGCACGAGAGTCCCGCCCACATACAGAGAAGCCCCGTTTTCCGCCTCCTAGCTCGAGAGGTGGGATCCTTTCGCTTCGTGGTCGGGAAAGAATTCCCGGCGTTCCCGTCGCATTTCAAGAGGAGGCGCTCTCCACAGGAAAGGCGAGAGTAACTCCAGGGTCATGCTACCATTCCCAGAGTCCCCAGATGTCTCAGTCCATTCCAGGGAAACCTGTTTTCCCTGTACTGCCTCGACTTTCAAGCCGAGGATCGACTCACACCACGGTGGCACGTGGGACAGCCCTGTGGGAAAGCCTCGTGGGAAGCCTCGAGGGAAAGCGGCAGATCCCTTGATCCACGCGAAGGGAAGCGTGACACTGCTGCTACAGCTTGGGAGGAATGCGCACGTGCATGCCCCACTTGAGACGAGGACTGACTCCCCTTGGGAGACTCCAGAAGTAGCACAAGATCAATGTCAGCACTGGAGAGGAATCCTCACGTTTCAGCACCGACTCCAAGCAAGGTCTTAGGCGCTGGCATCTACGGGAGAGGAATCCCGAGAGGCACTTGAGCAACTCGCATGGGGTCGGCCTTTCCTGAGGCCGCCAGAGAGGGTCCCTGAGGTCCCCGTCGTAACTTGAGAGCACCTGCCACAACTCGAGAAAATCCAGGAAGTTCTCCCCTCCAGGCGAGATGAGGCCCGTTTCCGTTGAAGCGTCTCGAGGCTAATCACATCTAACTCTGGAACTTCGAAGGGTCCTTCACACCCTTGCTGCAACTCAAGAAGTTCCCCGACATACCCGTCTCCACTCGAGAGGAAGCACGAGAGTCCCGCCCACATCCAGAGGAGCCCCGTTTCCCCTCCTAGCTTGAGTGGAGGGATCCTTTCCCTGCGTGGTGGGGAAAGAATTCCCTGCATTACCGTCGCATCTCAAGAAGAGGCGATCTCCACAGGAAAGGCGAGAGGAACTCCAGGGTCGTGCCACCATTCCCAGAGTCCCCCAGATGTCTCAGTCCATTCCAGGGAAATCTGTTTTCCCTCCACTGCCTCGACTTTCAAGCCGAGATCGACTCACACCACGGTGGCACGTTGG
>NW_017205552.1:0-5236 GCF_001704415.2 Capra hircus
TCAAGTCAAGTCAAGTTCAAGTTCAAGGTCAAGTTCAAGTTCAAGGTCAATCAAGTCAAGTTCAAGTTCAAGGATCAAAAAGTTTAAGTTCCCAAGCTTCAGTTCAAAGTCGTCAAGTTCAAGGTCAAGTCCAAGGTCAAGGTCAAGTTCAAGTTCAAGGTCAAGGTCAAGTTCAAGTTCAAGTTTCTTCAAGGTCAAGTTCAAGTTCAAGTCAAAGGTTCAAGTTCAATTGAAGTTCAAGTTCAGTTCAAGTCGTCAAGTTCAAGTTCAAGTTGTCAAGTTCAAGTTCAAGTTCAAGTTCAAGTCAAGTTCAAGTCAAGTCAAGTCAATCAAGTTCAAAGTCAAGGTCAAGTTCAAGTCAAAGTTCAAGTTTCAAAGTCAAGTTCAAGTTCAAGTTCAAGTCAAGTCAAGTTCAAGTTTGAAGTTCAAGTCAAGCAAGTTCAAGTTCAAGGTCAAGGTCAAGTTCTCAAGTCAAGTCAAGTTCAAGTTCAAGGTCAAGGTCAAGGTCAAGTCAAGTTCAAGGGCAGGCAAGGCCAAGCCCAAGACCAAGCAAGGGCAACAGCAACGCCAAGGGCAAGGCCAAGGCCCAGGCCAAGGCAAAGGCCAAGGCCACCAAAGCGACGCCCAAACCCCGTAACGCCTGACAAAAGGCAGAAGCCACTAGGCCCCTGTGCAGAGGAAGCCACTGAAGGCAGCAAGGCCACAGAGCTCCCGACTCCCATTCCCACATGAAGATGTGAGGATAAAGGGCCTCATCCCAGCAAAGCACCGCTCCACCACCCCCAACCCCGGCCCCGCCCCCCGCAGCACGCCCCTGAAACAACACTGTCTTCCCAGAAAAGAGAACGAGAAGCCATGTGTGTGCCAAAGGAGCAAGATGAACGAACGATGCCACGCCCTCCGAATTTGGGCACACCTGACGCCTCGGAACCCCTGGGCCTGGCCGAGGTCCCAGCCGTTCTCGGGTGGGAGGGGGGTCAACACATTGGCCGAGAGCCCTTGCCCAGGCCACCCGCAAATCCCCTGAGATGTGATCCGACCACAGGGACCGAGGGCAAACGTACCGCTTGAGGTGCTGGAGGAGCCGGACGAAGCCATGGTGGGAGAGGCACACGGGCACGCTGCAGACTGCTGGCCGAGTGGGCGGGACCAGCAGCTCAGGACTCTGGAGAACGGGAGGCGTCTCCGCCACCATTGACGTCAATAGGGTTTGGGTGGGTAGATGGAGGGGCCGCCCCTGGCCTCTTTCCAAGCAGAGACCCTGGACGGAGTCCCGTGGAGCGAGTGGGCTTTTCCCGGCACGGCTGTGCCCTGGACCGCCAAGATCCCCGTTGGGGTGGGCGGCAGTTCGGGGCTTTGGTTTGTGGCCCTCCCTCGCAGCGGGGGGGTGGGTTCAACCCCGAGTGGATCAATCAGGGGCCCTCAGCAGTGCCAAGGGAACTCACCGCCCAGGAAACGCCCCTAGGTCCCTTTGAATTGGCCACCAACGCCCCTTTCCCAGCCTGCCTTGCTCTGAGATTTCCCGCCTTTTCACATTCCACAGGTCCCTGGTCCTCGACTGTCCCCCGCTGGCTCCTCCGAGGCATTCCGGGACACCAGACGCTCTCTCCAGCGCCTCCACCTAGATCCCTCGCTGTCCTCGCCTCCGTTTCCCCATGCCCCCTCCCCAACTCCTCCGTGGGCTCTTGGCATCCTTTCCCTACAGCAGTCCCAGAGTGCCACCCCCGAGGGTTTTGAGTTGCCTGGAGCCCAAGGCTCCGGCCAGAGACCTGAGGGGCCAGCGTCTGGACTGGCAGCTAATGCCATTTGGGCTTTTCTCACGTGGAGCCTGAGGCCCGCACCTCCGCGGGCAACCCCCAGCGCGAGTGCCCTGGAGATACCCGCCCAAGGGGACAGTGTATCCCCTACTGTGGGAAGGAGGTTCCTGTTTTCCCTGCACTGGTTCGACTTTCACGCCAGGATCGACTCACACCATGGTGGCAAGTGGAATAGCCTTGTGGGAAAGCCTCATGGGAAAGACTCCAGGGAAAGCCACAGATTCCTTGATCCACGAGAAGGGAAGCGTGACACTGCTGCTACCGCTCGGGGAGGAAGCGCACGTGCATGACCCCACTCGAGCCGAGGACTGACGCAAGCTTGGGAGACTCCAGAAGTACGCCAAGATCCATGTCAGCACTGAGAGGAATCCTCAGGTTCCGGTCCCGACTCCACACAAGGTCTTAGGCCCCGGCATCGACCGGAGAGGAATCCTGAGAGGCCCCTAGCACCTCGCATGGGACTGGCCTTTCCTGAGGTCACCAGAGCGGGGTCCCTGAGGTCTCCGTCGTAACTCGAGAGCACCTGCCGCAACTCGAGAAAATCCAGGAGGTTCTCCCCTCCAGGCGAGATGAGGCCCATTTCCGCTGAGGCGTCTCGAGGCCTAATCACACCTAACCTCTGGAACTTCCAAAGGGTCCTTCACACCCTTGCTGCAAGTCAAGAAGTTCTCCGACATACCCATATCCACTCGAGAGGAAGGACGAGGTTCCCGCCCATATCCAGCGGAGCCCGTTTCCGCCTCGTAGCTCGAGAAGAGGGATCCTTTCCCTTCGTCGTCGGGAAAGAATTCCCGGCCTTCCCGTCGCATCTCAAGAGGAGGCGCTCTCCACAGGAAAGACGAGAGGAACTCCAGGGCCTTGCCAGCATTCAAGAGTCCCCCAGATGTCTAAGTCCATTCCAGAAGAAACTGTTTTCCCTGCACTGCCTCGACGTTCACGCCGAGGATCGACTCACACCACCGTGGCACGTGGGACAGCCCTGTTGGAAAGCCTCGTGGGAAAGCCTCAATGGAAAGCGACAGATCCCTTGATCCACACGTCGGCAAGCGTGACACTGCTGCTGCAGGTCGTGAGGAAATGGCAGGTGCATGCCCCCACACGAGATGAGGACTGACTCCCCTGGTGAGACTCCAGAAGTACGGAAAGATTCATGTCAGCACTGGAAAGGCATCCTCAGGGTCTGGCCCCGACTCCACACAAGGTCTTAGGCACCGGCATCGATGGGAGAGGAATCCCTAAAGGCCCCCTGGTAACTCGCATGGGGACTGGCCTTTCCTGAGGCCACCAGAGCGGGTCCCTGAGGACCCGTCGTAACTCGAGAGCACCTGCCGCAACTGGGTAAAATCCAGGAGGTTCTCCCCTCCAGGCGGGATGAGGCCCATTTCCTCTGAGGTGTCTGGAGGCTCATCACACCTAACCTCTGGAAATTAAAAAGGGTCCTTGCTGCAACTCAAGAAGTTCCCCGACATACCCGTCTCCACACGAGAGGAAGCACGAGGGTCCCGCCCACATTCAGAGGAACCCCGTTTCCGAGATGAAGGATCCTATCCTGCTTAGTCAGGAAAGATTTTTTCGCGTTCCCATGGCATCTCAAGAGCAAGGGTTCTCAATAGGAAAGGCAAGAGGAACTCCAGGGTCGTGCCACCATTTCAAGAGTCCCCCAGATGTCTCAGTCCATTTCAGAGGAACCCGTTTTCCCAGCACTGCCTCGAATTTCACGCCGAGGATCCACTCACACCATGGTGGCATGTGGGACAGCCCTGTGAGAAAGCCTCGAGGGAAAGCCACAGATCCCTTGATCCCCGGACGGGAAGCGTGACACATCTGCTACACTGTCCCTGAGGTCACGGTCGTATGTCGAGAGTACCTGCCGCAACTCGAGAAAATCCAGGAGGTTCTCTGCTCCAGTCGAGATGAGGCCCATTTTCTCTGCGGCGTCTCGAGAGTAATCACAACTAAACTCTGGAACTTCCAAAGTGTCCTAAACACCCTTGCTAAAACTCAAGAAGTTCCCCGACATACCCGTCTCCACTCCAGAGGAAGCACGAGGGTCCGGCAACCGCCAGAGGAGCTCCGTTTCCTCCTCCAAGCTCGAGATGAGGGATCCTTCCCTGCTTCCTCGGGAAAGAATTCCCGACGTTTCGACGCATCTCAAGAGGAGGCCTCACTGCACAGGAAAGGCGAGAGGAACTCATGGGTCGTGCCACCATTCCAAGAGTCCCCCAGATGTCTCAGTCCATTCCAGAGGATCCTGTTTTCCCTGCACTGCTTCGACTTTCACGCTGAGGATCGACTCACACCTGGTGGCACGTGTGACAACCCTGTGGGAAAGCCTCGTGGGAAAGCCTCGAGGGAAAGCCACAGATCCCTTAATCCACGCGACGGGAAGCGTGACACTGCTGCTACAGCACGGGAGGAAAGCGCACGTGCATGCCCCTACTCGAGACGAGAACTGACTCCCCTGGGGAGACTCCAGAAATACCCCAAGATGCATGTCAGCCCTGGAGAGGAATCCTCAGGTTCCGGCCCCGACTCCACACAAGGTCTTAGGCCCTGGCATCGACGGGAGAGGAATAGCGACAGGACCTCTAGCAACTCACATGGGGACTGGCCTTTCCTGAGGTAACCAGAGTGGGTCCATGAGGTCCCCGTCGTAAGTCGAGAGCACCTGCCGCAACTCGTAAAATCCAGGAGGTTCTCCCCTGCAGGTGAGATGAGGCCCGTTTCCACTGATGTGTCTCGAGGCTAATCACACGTGAACTCTGGAACTTCTAAAGAGTCTTTCACAGTCATGCTGCAACTCAAGAAGTTCCCCGACATACCCGTCTCCACTCAAGAGGAAGCACGAGGGTCCCGGCCACATCCAGAGGAGCTCCGTTTCCGGCTCTAGCTCGAGATGAGGGATCCTTTCCCTACTTGGTCGGGAAAGAATTCCCGGCATTCCATCGCATCTCAAGAGGAGGCGCTCTCCAAAGGAAAGGGGAGAGGAACTGCAGGGTCGTGCCACCATTCCCAGAGTCCCCGGATGTCACATTCCATTCCAGGGAAACCTGTTTTCCCTGCACTGCCTCGACATTCAAGCGAGGATCGACTCACACCACGGTGGCACGTGGCACAGCCCTGTGGGAAGGCTCGTGGGAAAGCCTCGAGGGAAAGACACAGATCCCTTGATCCACGTGAAGGAAGCGTGACACTGCTGCTTCAGCCTCGGGAGGAAATCGCACGTGCATGCCCCACTCGAGACGAGGACTGCCTCCACTAGGGAGACTCCATTAGTACCCCAAGATCCATGTCAGCACTGGAGAGGAATCCTCAGGTTCCGGGACTGACTCCACACAAGGTGTTGGCCCGGGCATCGACGGGAGAGAGGAATCCCGAGAGGCCCCCGAGCAACACGCATGGCGGACTGGCCTTTCCTG
>NW_017205553.1:0-5236 GCF_001704415.2 Capra hircus
CCCTGCACTGCGTTGACTTTCAAAGCCAGGATTCGACTCAAACCACGGTGGCACATGGACACTGTGGGAAAGCCTCGTGGGAAGCCTCGTGGGAAAGCCTCGTGGGAAAGCCTCGAGGAAAGCCACAGATCCCTTGATCCACGCGAAGGAAGCCGACACTGCTGCTACAGCTCCGGAGGAAAGCGCACGTGCATTCCCACACACGAGACGAGGGCTGACTCCACTGGGGAGACTCCAGAAGTACCCCAAATCCATGTCAGCACTGGGAGAGGAATTCTCAGGTTCCGGCACCCACTCCACACAAGATATTAGGCCCCGGCATCGACGGGAGAGGAATCCCGAGAGGCCCGAGCTACTCGCATGGAGACTGCCTTTCCTGAGGCCAGCAGAGCGGGTCCCTGAGGTCCCCGTCGTAAGTCGAGAGCACCTGCCGCAACTCGAGAAAATCCAGGAGGTTCTCCCCTCCAGGCGAGATGAGGCCCATTTCCCCTGAGCGTCTCGAGGCTAATCACACCTAACCTCTGAACTTCCAAAGGGTCCTTCACACCCTTGCTGCAACTCAAGAAGTTCCCCGACATACCCGTCTCCACTCGAGAGGAAGCACGAGAGTCCCACCACGTCCAGAGTAGCCCCATGTCCGCCTCCTAGCTCGAGGAGGGATCCTTTCCCTGCGTTGTCGGGAAAGAATTCCCGGTTCCCGTCGCATCTCAGAGGAGGCGCTCTCCAAAGGAAAGGCGAGAGGAACTCCAGGGTCGTGCTACCATTCCCAGAGTCAACCAAGATGTCTCCGTCCATTCCAGGGAAACCTGTTTTCCCTGCACTGCCTCGACTTTCAAGCGAGGATCGACTCACACCACGGTGGCACTGGGACAGCCCTGGGAAAGCCTCGTGGGAAAGGGAAAGCCACAGATCCCTTCATACACCCGAAGGGAAGCGTGACACTGCTCCTACAGCTCGGGAGGAAAGCGCACTTGCATTCCCCACTCGAGACGAGGACTGACTCCCTGGGGAGACTCCAGAAGTACCCAAGATCCATGTCAGCACTGGAGAGGAATCCTCAGGTTCCGGCACTGACTCCACACAAGTCTTAGGCCCCGGCATCGACGGGAGAGGAATCCCGAGAGTCCCCCGAGCAACTCGCATGGGGACCGGCCTTTTCTGTGGCCACCAGAGCGGGTCCCTGAGGTCCCCGTCCTAAGTGGAGAGCACCCTGCTGCAACTCGAGAAAATCCAGGAGGTTCTCCCCTCCAGGCGAGATGAGGCCCATTTTTCCGCTGAGGCGTCTCGAGGCTATTTACACCTAACCTCTGGAACTTCCAAAGGGTCCATCACACCGTTGCTGCAACTCAAGAAGTTCCCCGACATTCCGTCTCCACTCGAGAGGAAGCACGAGAGTCCCGCCCACATCCAGAGGAGCCCCGTTTACGCCTCCTAGCTCTCGAGAGGAGGATCCTTTCCCCTGCGTGGTCGGGAAAGAATTCCCGGCGTTCCCGTCGCATCTCAAGAGGAGGCGCTCTCCACAGTAAAGGCGAGAGGAATTCCAGGGTCGTGCACCATTCCCAGAGTCCCCCAGATGTCTCCGTCCATTCCAGGGAAACCTGTTTTTCCTGCACTGCCTCGACTTTCAAGACGAGGATCGACTCACACCTTGTGGCACGTGGGACAGCCCCCTCGTGGGAAAGCCTCGTGGGAAAGCCTCGAGGGAAAGCCACAGATCCCTTGATCCACGCGAATTGAAGTTCGACACTGCTCCTACAGCTCGGGAGGAAAGCGCACGTGCATGCCCCACTCGAGACGAGGACTGACTCCCCTGGGGAGACTCCAGAAGTCCCCAAGATCCATGTCAGCACTGGAGAGGAATCCTCAGGTTCCGGCACTGACTCCACACAAGGTCTTAGGCCCGGCATCGAAGGGAGAGGAATCCCGAGAGGCCCCCGGGCAACTCGCATGGGGAATGGCCTTTCCTGAGGCCACCAGAGCGGGTCCCTGAGGTCCCCGTCGTAAGTCGAGAGCACCTGCCGCAACTCGAGGAAATCCAGGAGGTTCTCCCCTGCAGGCGAGATGAGGCCCATTTCCGCTGAGGTCTCTCTAGACTAATCACACCAAACCTCTGGAACTTCCAAAGGGTCTTTCACAACCTTGCTGCAACTCAACAAGTTCCCCAAGATGCCCATCTCCACTCGAGAGGAAGCACTAGAGTCCCGCCCACATCCAGAGGAGCCCCGTTTCCGCCTCCTAGCTCGAGAGGAGGGATCCTTTCCCCGTGTTCGGCAAAGAATTCCCGGCGTTCCCGTCGCATCTCAAGAGGAGGCGCTCTCCACAGGAAAGGCGAGAGGAACTCCAGGGTCGTGCCACCATTCCCAGAGTCCCACAGATGTCTCAGTCCTTTCCAGGGAAACCTGTTTTCCCTGCACTGCGTCGACTTTCAAGCCGAGGATTGAAATAGACACACACCACGGTGGCACGTGGGACAGCCCTTGGGAAAGCCTCGAGGAAAGGCAAAGATCCCTTGACCCATGCGAAGAGAAGTGTGACACTGCTGCTGCAGCTCGGGAGGAAAAGCGCACGAGCATGCCCCCACTCGAGACGAGGACTGACTCCCCTGGGGAGACTCCAGAAGTACCCCAAGATCAATGTCAGCACTGGAGAGGAATCCTCAGGTTCCGGCACTGACTCCACACAAGGTCTTAGGCCCCAGCATCGCCGGGAGAGGAATCACGAGAGGCCCCCGGCAACTCGCATGGGGACTGGCCTTTCCTGAGGCCAGCAGAGCGGGTGCCTGAGGTCCCCGTCTTAAGTCGTGAGCTCCTGCCCCAACTCGAAAAAATCTAGAAGGTTCTCCCCTCCAGGCGAGATGAGGCCCATTTCCGCTGAGGCAGCTCGAGGCTATTCACACCTAACCTCTGGAACTTCCAAAAGGTCCTTCACACCATTGCTGCAACTCAAGAAGTTCCCCGACATACCCGTCTCCACTCGAGAGGAAGCACGAGAGTCCCGCCCACATCCAGAGGAGCCCCGTTTCCGCCTCCTAGCTCGAGAGGAGGGATCCTTTCACTGCGTGCTCGGTAAAGAATACCCGGCATTCCCGACGCATTTCAAGAGGAGGCGCTCTCCACAGGAAAGGCGAGAGGAACTCCAGGGTCGTGCCACCATTCCCATAGTCCCCCAGATATCTCCGTCCATTCCAGGGAAACCTGTTTTCCCTGCACTGCCTGGAATTTCAAGCCAAGGATCGACTCACACCACGGTGGCACGTGGACAGCCCTGTGGGAAAGCCTCATGGGAAAGCCTCGAGGGAAAGCCCCTGTTCTCTAGATCCACGTGAAGTGAAGTGCGACACTGCTGCTACAGCTCGGGAGGAAAGCGCACGTGCATGCCCCCACTCGAGACGAGGACTGACTCCCCTGGGGAGACTCCAGAAGTACCCCAAGATCCATGTCAGCACTGGAGAGGAATCCTCAGTTTCCGGCACCGACTTCACACAAGATCGTAGGCCCCAGCATCGACGGGAGAGGAATCCCGAGAGGCCCCGAGCAACTTGCATGGGGACTGGCCTTTCCTGAGGCCACCAGAGCGGTCCCTGAGGTCCCTGTCTTAAGTCGAGAGCACCTGCCGCAACTCGAGAAAAATCCAGGAGGTTCTCCCCTCCAGGCGAGATGAGGCCCATTTCCGCTGCGGCGTCTCGAGGCTAATCACATCTAACATCTGGAACTTCCAAAGGGTCTTTCACACCCTTTCTGCAAATCAAGAAGTTCCCCGACATACCCGTCTCCACTTGAGAGGAAGCACGAGACTCCCGGCCACATCCAGAGGAGCCCCGTTTCCGTCTCCTAGCTCGAGAGGAGGGATCCTTTCACTGCATGCTCGGAAAAGAATTCCCGGCGTTTCCGTCGCATCTCAAGAGGAGGCGCTATCCACAGGAAAGGCGAGAGGAACTCCAGGGTCGTGCCACCATTCCAGAGTCCCCCAGATGTCTCAGTCCATTCCAGGAAACCTGTTTTCCCTGCACTGCCTCGACTTTCAATCCGAGATCGACTCACACCACGGGTGGCACGTGGGAGAGCCCTGTGGGAAAGATTCGTGGGAAAGCCTCGTGGGAAAGCCTCGAGGGAAAGCCACAGATCCCTTGATCCACGCGAAATGAAGCGTGACACTGCTGCTACAGCTCGGGAGGAAAGCGCACGTGCATTCCCCACTCGAGATGAGGACGGACTCCCGCGGGAGACTCCAGAAGTACCCAATATTCATGTCAGCACTGGAGACGAATCCTCAGGTTCCGGAACCGACTCCACAGAAGGTCTTAGGCCTCGGCATCGACGGGAGAGGAATCCTGAGAGGCCCCGAGCAACTCGCATGGCGATTGGCCTTTCCTGAGGCCACCAGAGCGGGTCCCTGAGGTCCCCGTCGTAAATCGAGAGCACCTGCCGCAACTCGAGAACATCCAGAGGTTCTCCCCTCCAGACGAGATGAGGCCCATTTCCCCTGAGGCGTCTCGAGGCTTATCACACCTAACCTCTGGGAACTTCCAAAGGGTCCTTCACACCCTTGCTGCCACTCAAGAAGATCCCCGACACACCCGTCTCCACTCGAGAGGAAGCACGAGAGTACCGCCCACATCCAGAGGAGCCCCGTTTACGCCTCCTAGCTCGAGAGGAGGGATCCTTTCCCTACGTGTTCGGGAAAGAATTCTCGGCGTTTCCGTTGCATCTCAAGAGGAAGCGTTCTCCACAGGAAAGGCGAGAGGAACTCCAGGGTCGTGACATCATTCCAGAGTCCCCCAGATGTCTCAATCCATTCCAGGGGAAACCTGTTTTCCCTGCACAGCCTCGACTTTCATGCTGAAGATCGACTCACACCACGGTGGCACGTGGACAGCCCTGTGGTAAAGCCTCGAGGGAAAGCCACAGATCCCTTGATCCAAGCGAAGGGAAGCGTTACACTGGTGCTACAGCTCGGGAGGAATGCTCACGTGCATGCCCCCACTCGAGACGAGGACTGACTCCACTGGGGAGACTCCAGAAGTACCCAAGATCCATGTCAGCACTGGAGAGGAATCCTCAGGTCCGCACCCACTTCACACAGATCTTAGGCCCTGCACCGACGGAGAGGAATCCTGAGAGGCCCGCAAGCTACTCGCATGGGGACTGGCCTTTCCTGAGGCCAACAGATAGGGTCCCTGAGAGGTCCCGTCGTAAGTCGAGAGCAACTGCCGCAACTCGAGAAAATCCAGGAGGTT
>NW_017205554.1:0-18500 GCF_001704415.2 Capra hircus
TGGAGAGGAATCCTCAGGTTCCAGCACCGACTCCACACAAGGCCTTAGGCCCCAGCATCGACGGGAGAGGAATCCGAGAGGCCCCCGAGCAACTCGCATGGGGACTGGCCTTTCCTGAGGCCACCAGAGAGGGTCCCTGAGGTCCCCGTCATAAGTCGAAAAAGCACCTGCCGCAACTCGAGAAAATCCAGGAGGTTCCCCCTCCAGGCGAGATGAGGCCCATTTCGCTGAAGCGTCTCGAGCTAATCACACCTAACCTCTGGAACTTCCAAAGGGTCCTTTACACCCTTGCTGCAACTCAAGAAGTTCCCGACATACCCGTCTCCACTCGAGAGGAAGCACGTTAGTCGCCCACATCCAGAGGAAGCCCGTTTCCGCCTCATAGCTCGAGAGGAGGGATCCTTTCCCTGCGTGGTCGGGAAAGAATTCCCGGCGTTCCCGTCTCGATCTCAAGAGGAGGCGCTCTCCACAGGAAAGGCGAGAGGAACTCCAGGGTCGTGCCACCATTCCCAGAGTCCCCCAGATGTCTCAGTCCATTCCAGGGAAACCTGTTTTCCCTGCACTGCCTCGACTTTCTTTTTTTTTTTTAATTTATTTTTTTATTTTAAATTTTAAAATCTTTAATTCTTACATGCGTTCCCAACATGAACCCCCCTCCCACTGCCTCCCCATAACATCTCTCTGGGTCATCCCCATGCACCAGCTCCAAGCATGCTGTATCCTGCATCAGACATTGACTGGCGATTCAATTCTTACATGATAGTATACATGTTAGAATGTCATTCTCCCAAATCATCCCACCCTCTCCCTCCCTCTGAGTCCAAAAGTCCATTATACACATCTGTGTCTCTTTCCCTGTCTTGCATACAGGGTCGTCATTGCCATCTTCCTAAATTCATATAATATGTGTAGTATACTGTATTGGTTTTTCTTTCTGGCTTACTTCACTCTGTATAATCGCTCCAGTTTCATCCATCTCATCAGAACTGATTCAAATGAATTCTTTTTTATGGCTGAGTAATACTCCATTGTGTATATGTACCACAGCTTTCTTATCCATTCATCTGCTGATGGACATCTAGGTTGTTTCCATGTCCTAGCTATTATAAACAGTGCTGCGATGAACATTGGGTACATGTGTCTCTTTCAATTCTGGTTTCCTCGGTGTGTATGCCCAGAAGTGGGATTGCTGGTCATAAGGTAGTTCTATGTGCAATTTTTTAAGGAATCTCCACACTGTTCTCCATAGTGGCTGTACTAGTTTACATTCCCACCAACAGTGTAAGAGGGTTCCCTTTTCTCCACACCCTCTCCAGCATTTATTGCTTGCAGATTTTTGGATCGCAGCCATTCTGACTGGTGTGAAGTGGTACCTCATTGTGGTTTTGATTTGCATTTCTTCTAATAATGAGTGATGTTGAGCATCTTTTCATGTGTTTGTTAGCCATCCATATGTCTTCTTTGGAGAAATGTCTATTTAGTTCTTTGGCCCATTTTTTGATTGGGTCATTTTATTTTTCTGGAATTGAGCTGCAGAAGTTGTTTGTATATTTTTGAGATTAGTTGTTTGTCAGTTGCTTCATTTGCTATTATTTTCTCCCATTCAGAAGGCTGTCTTTTCACCTTGCTTATATTTTCCTTTGTTGTGCAGAAGCTTTTAATTTTAATTAGATCCCATTTGTTTATTTTTGCTTTTATTTCCAGAATTCTGGGAGGTGGATCATAGAGGATCCTGCTGTGATTTATGTCGGAGAGTGTTTTGCCTATGTTCTCCTCTAGGAGTTTTATAGTTTCTGGTCTTACATTTAGATCTTTAATCCATTTTGAGTTTATTTTTGTGTGTGCGGTGTTAGAAAGTGATCTAGTTTCATTCTTTTACAAGTGGTTGACCAGTTTTCCCAGCACCACTTGTTAAAGAGATTGTCTTTACTCCATTGTATATTCTTGCCTCCTTTGTCAAAGATAAGGTGTCCATATGTGTGTGGATTTATCTCTGGGCTTTCTATTTTGTTCCATTGATCTATATGTCTGTCTTTGTGCCAGTACCATACTGTCTTGATGACTGTGGCTTTGTAGTAGATCCTGAAGTCAGGTAAGTTGATTCCTCCAGTTCCATTCTTCTTTCTCAAGATTGCTTTGGCTATTCGAGGTTTTTTGTGTTTTTCCATACAAATCTTGAAATTATTTGTTCTAGTTCTGTGAAAAATGTGGCTGGTAGCTTGATAGGGAGGATTGCATTGAATTTGTAAATTGCTTTGGGTAGTATACTCATTTTCACTATATTGATTCTTCCCGATCATGAACATGGTATATTTCTCCATCTATTAGTGTCTCTTTGATTTCTTTCATCAGTGTTTTATAGTTTTCTATATATAGGTCTTTAGTTTCTTTAGGTAGATATATTCCTAAGTATTTTATTCTTTTCGTTGCAATGGTGAATGGAATTGTTTCCTTAATTTCTTTTTCTACTTTCTCATTATTCGTGTATAGGAATGCAAGGGATTTCTGTGTGTTGATTTTATATCCTGCAACTTTACTATATTCATTGATTAGCTCTAGTAATTTTCTGGTGGAGTCTTTAGGGTTTTCCATGTAGAGGATCATGTCATGTGCAAACAGTGAGAGTTTTACTTCTTCTTTTCCATTTGGATTCCTTTTATTTCTTTTTCTGCTCTAATTGCTGTGGCCAAAACTTCCAGAACTATGTTGAATAGTAGCGGTGAAAGTGGACACCCTTGTCTTGTTCCTGACTTTAGCGGAAATGCTTTCAATTTTTCACCATTGAGGATAATGTTTGCTGTGGGTTTGTCATAGATAGCTTTTATTATGTTGAGGTATGTTCCTTCTATTCCTGCTTTCTGGAGAGTTTTTATCATAAATGGATGTTGAATTTTGTCAAAGGCCTTCTCTGCATCTATTGAGATAATCATATGGTTTTTATTTTTCAATTTGTTAATGTGGTGAATTACATTGATTGATTTACGGATATTGAAGAATCCTTGCATCTCTGGGATAAAGCCCACTTGGTCATGGTGTATGATCTTTTTAATGTGTTGTTGGATTCTGATTGCTAGAATTTTGTTGAGGATTTTTGCATCTATGTTCATCAGTGATATTGGCCTGTAGTTTTCTTTTTTTGTGACATCTTTGTCAGGTTTTGGTATTAGGGTGATGGTGGCCTCATAGAATGAGTTTGGAAGTTTACCTTCCTCTGCAATTTTCTGGAAGAGTTTGAGGAGGATAGGTGTTAGCTCTTCTCGAAATTTTTGGTAGAACTCAGCTGTGAAGCCATCTGGACCTGGGCTTTTGTTTGCTGGAAGATTTCTGATTACAGTTTCAATTTCCGTGCTTGTGATGGGTCTGTTAAGATTTTCTATTTCTTCCTGGTTCAGTTTTGGAAAATTGTACTTTTCTAAGAATTTGTCCATTTCTTCCACATTGTCCATTTTATTGGCATACAATTGCTGATAGTAGTCTCTTATGATCCTTTGTATTTCTGTGTTGTCTGTTGTGATCTCTCCATTTTCATTTCTAATTTTATTGATTTGATTTTTCTCTCTCTGCTTCTTGATGAGTCTGGCTAATGGTTTGTCAATTTTATTTATCCTTTCAAAGAACCAGCTTTTGGCTTTGTTGATTTTTGCTATGGTCTCTTTTGTTTCTTTTGCATTTATTTCTGCCCTAATTTTTAAGATTTCTTTCCTTCTACTAACTCTGGGGTTCTCCAACTCTTCCTTTTCTAGTTGCTTTAGTTGTAGAGTTGGGTTATTTATTTGACTTTTTTCTTGTTTCTTGAGGTATGCCTGTATTGCTATGAACTTTCCTCTTAGCACTGCTTTTATAGTGTCCCACAGGTTTTGGGTTGTTGTGTTTTCATTTTCATTAGTTTCTATGCATATTTTGATTTCTTTTTTGATTTCTTCTGTGATTTGTTGGTTATTCAGAAGTGTGTTGTTCAACCTCCATGTGTTGGAATTTTTAATAGTTTTTCTCTGTAATTGAGATCTAATCTTAATGCATTATGGTCAGAAAAGATGCTTGGAATGATTTCGAGTTTTTTGAATTTATCAAGTTTAGATTTATGGCCCAGGATGTGATCTATCCTGGAGAAGGTTCCATGAGCACTTGAAAAAAAGGTGAAATTCATTGTTTTGGGGTGAAATGTCCTATAGATATCAATTAGGTCTAACTGATCTAATGTATCATTTAAAGTTTGCGTTTCTTTGTTAATTTTCTGTTTAGTTGATCTGTCCATAGGTGTGAGTGGGGTATTAAAGTCTCCCACTATTATTGTGTTATTGTTGATTTCCCCTTTCATACTTGTTAGCATTTCTCTTACATATTGCGGTGCTCCTATATTGGGTGCATATATATTTATAATTGTTATATCTTCTTCTTGGATTGTTCCTTTGATCATTAGTGGCCTTCTTTGTCTCTTTTCACAGCCTTTGTTTTAAAGTCTATTTTATCGGATATGAGTATTGCCACTCCTTTTCTTTTGGTCTCTGTTTGCGTGGTATATCTTTTTCCATCCCTTCACTTTCAGTCTGTATGTGTCCCTTGTTTTGAGGTGGGTCTCTTGTAAGCAGCATATAGAGGAGTCTTGTTTTTGTATCCATTCGGCCAGTCTTTGTCTTTTGGTTGGGGCGTTCAACCCATTTACGTTTAAGGTGATTATTGATAAGTATGATCCCGTTACCATTTACTTTATTGTTTTGGGCTCGGGTTTATACACCCTTTTCGTGTTTCCTGTCTAGAGGATATCCTTTAGAATTTGTTGGAGAGCTGGTTTGGTGGTGCTGAATTCTCTCAGCTTTTGCTTGTCTGTAAAGCTTTTGATTTCTCCTTCGTATTTGAATGAGATCCTTGCTGGATACAGTAATCTGGGCTGTAGGTTATTGTCTTTCATCACTTTAAGTATGTCTTGCCATTCCCTCCTGGCCTGAAGAGTTTCTATTGAAAGATCAGCTGTTATCCTTATGGGAATCCCCTTGTGTGTTATTTGTTGTTTTTCCCTTGCTGCTTTTAATATTTGTTCTTTGTGTTTGATCTTTGTTAATTTGATTAATATGTGTCTTGGGGTGTTTCGCCTTGGGTTTATCCTATTTGGAACTCTCTGTGTTTCTTGGACTTGGGTGATTATTTTCTTCCCCATTTTAGGGAAGTTTTCAACTATTATCTCCTCAAGGATTTTCTCATGATCTTTCTTTCTGTCTTCTTCTTCTGGGACCTATAATTCGAATGTTGGAGGCGTTTCATATTGTCCTGGAGGTCTCTGAGATTCCTCGTTTCTTTTAATTGTTTTTCTTGTTTCCTCTCTGATTCATTTATTTCTACCATTCTATCTTCTATTTCACTAATCCTATCTTCTGCCTCCATTATTCTACTATTTGTTGCCTCCAGAGTGTTTTTGGTCTCATTTATTGCGTTATTCATTATATTTTGACTCTTTTTTATTTCTTCTAGGTCCTTGTTAAACCTTTCTTGCATCTTCTCAATCCTTGTCTCTAGGCTATTTATCTGTGTTTCCATTTTGATTTCAAGATTTTGGATCATTTTCACTATCAATATTCGGAATTCCTTCTCCGGTAGATTCCCTACTTCTTCCTCTTTTGTTTGGTTTGGTGGGCAACTCTCCTGTTCCTTTACCTGCTGAGTGTTTCCTCTGTCTCTTCATCTTGGTTATATTGCTGCGTTTGGGGTGGCCTTTTTATATTCTGGTAATTTGTGGAGTTCTCTTTATTATGGAGCTTCCTCACTTTGGGTGGGGTTCTATCAGTGGCTTGTCAAGGTTTCCTGGTTAGGGAGGCTTGTGTTGGAGTTTTGGTGGGTGGAGCTGGGTTTCTTCTCTCTGGAGTGCAGTGGAGTGACCCGTAATGGGTTATGAGACATCAAAGGTTTTGGGATAATTTTGAGCTGCCTGTATATTGAAGCTCAGGGGAGTGTTCCTGTGTTGCTGGAGAATTTGCGTGGTATGTCTTGTTTTGGAACTTGTTGGCCCTTGGGTGAGCTTGGTTTCGGTGTAGGTATGAAGGCATTTGATGAGCTCCTATTGCTTAATGTTCCCTGAATTCAAGAGTTCTCTAATGTTTTCAGGCTTTGGATTTAAGCTTCCTGCTTCTGGTTTTCAGTTTTATTTTTACAGTAGCCTCTAGACTTCTCCATCTATACAGCACCAATGAT
Organism: Capra hircus; assembly: GCF_001704415.2. Classification (NCBI taxonomy): domain Eukaryota; kingdom Metazoa; phylum Chordata; class Mammalia; order Artiodactyla; family Bovidae; genus Capra; species Capra hircus. Next base: position 6,184 of record NW_017205554.1, read on the forward strand.
AAAATATCTAGGTTAAAGATGAAAAGTTTCTCCACATTGAGGGACACTCAGAGAGGTTCACTGAGTTACAAGGAGAAGAGAAGATGGAGGGGGTAGTTAGAGGTGACTGGAATGAGATGCGGTGAGATCAAGAGAGGAGAGAGCAAGCTAGCCAGTAGTCATTTCCATATGTGTGCTCTATAGTCTGGACCGCTCAGAGGTATTTACAGAGTTATACGGGGAAGAGGAGAGGAGGAAGTAGACAGAGGTTACCAGGAGGATAAGAGAGAGGAATGAGTAGGAGAGAGACAAATCCTGCCAGTAACCAGTTCCTTAGGTGTTCTCTACCGTCTGGAACACACAGAGATTCACAGAGTTGGATAGAGAAGAGATGGGGAGAGAAAAGAGAGAGAGGCCACCTGGTGGAGAAAAAGGAGAGTCCAGAGGAGGAGAGAGTGGTCAAGCCAGTAATCTCGCTCTCAGGTAAAACTTGGGTAGTGAAGTTTGGGTTTTTAAATGAACAAAATTGACAACAAAAATCTAAGAGCAAAGATTAAATATCTGTTTTTGAAGACAATGGTCTGCTTTTCTGGTTGCCTGATGTCCTATGCCAGCCTACAGAAGTTGTTTTGTGGAGTTTGCTCGGCGTTGAAATGTTCTTTTGAGGAATTTGTGAGGGAGAAAGTGATCTTCCCGTCCTATTCGTCCGCCATCTTTCCCTCTCTGTGCCTAGACTTTCAAGCCGAGGATCGACTCACACCACGGTGGCACGTGGGACAGCCCTGTGGGAAAGCCTCGTGGGAAAGCCTTGAGGGAAAGCCATTGATCCCCCTGATCCACTCGACGGGAATTGTGACACTGCTGCTACAGCTCGGGAGGAAAGCGCACGTGCATGCCCCGAATCGAGACGAGGACTGACTCCCCCTGGGGAGACTCCAGAAGTACCCCAACATCCATGTCAGGACTGGAGAGGAATCCTCAGGTTCCGGCACCGACTCCACACAAGGTCTTAGGCCCCGGCATCGACGGGAGAGGAATCCCGAGAGGCCTCCGAGCAACTCGCATGGGGACTGGCCTTTCCTGAGGCCACCAGAGCGGGTCCCTGTGGTCCCCGATGTAAGTCGAGAGCGCCTGCCGCAACTCGAGAAAATGCAGGAGGTTCTCCCCTCCAGGCGAGATGACACCCATTTCCGCTGAGGCGTCTCGAGGCTAATCACACCTAACCTCTGGAACTTCCAAAGGGTCCTTCACACCCTTGCTGCAACTCAAGAAGTTCCCCGAGATACCCGTGTCCACTCGAGAGGAAGCACGAGAGTCCCGCACACATCCGGAGGAACCCCATTTCGGCCTCATAGCTCGAGAAGAGAGATCCTATCCCTGCGTGGTCGGGAAAGAATTCCCGGCGATGCCATCGCATCTCAAGAGGAGGCGCTCTCTCACAGGAAACGGCGAGAGGAACTCCAGGGTCGTGCCACCATTCCCAAGGCCCCAGATGTCTCAGTCCATTCCAGGGAAACCTGTTTTCCCTGCACTGCCTCGACTTTCAAACCGAGGAGAGACTCACACCACGGTGGCACGTGGGACAGCCCTTTGGGAAAGCGTCGTGGGAAAGCCTCGTGGGAAAGCCTCGAGGGAAAGCCACTGACTGACCCTTGATCCACGTGAAGGGAAGCGTGACACTGTTGCTACAGCTCGGGAGGAAAGCGCACGTGAATGCCCCCACTCGAGATGAGGTCTGACTCCCATGGGGAGACTCCAGAAGTACCCCAAGATCCATGTCAGCACTGGAGAGGAATCCTCAGGTTCCGGCACTGACTCCTCACAAGGTCTTAGGCCCCGGCATCGACGGGAGAGGAATCCCGAGAGGCCCCCGAGCAACTCGCTTGGGGACTGGCATTTCCTGAGGCCACCAGAGCGGGTCCCTGAAGTCCCCGTCGTAAGTCGAGAGCACCTGCCACAACTCGAGACAATCCAGGAGGTTCTCCCCTCCAGGCGAGATGAGGCCCATTTCTGCTGAGCGTTCAGGCAAATCACACCTAACCTCTGGAACTTCCAATGGGTCCTTCACACCCTTGCTGCAACTCAAGAAGTTCCCCGACACACCCGTCTCCACTCGAGAGGAAGCACGAGAGTCCCGCCCACATCCAGAGGAGCCCCGTTTCCACCTCATAGCTCGAGAGGATGGATCCTTTCCCTGCGTGGTCGGAAAGAATTCCCGGAGTTCCCGACGCATCTCATGAGGAGATGCTCTCCACAGGAAAGCCGAGAGGAACTCCAGGGTCGTGCCACCATTCCCAGAGTCCCCCATATGTCAGTCCATTCCAGGGAAACCTGTTTTCCCTGCACTGCCCGACTTTCAAGCCGAGGATCGATTCGACTCACAGCACGGTTGCACGTGGGATATCCCTGTGCGAAAGCCTAGTTGGAAAGCCTCGTGGTAAATCCTCTTGGGAAATCCTCAAGGGAAAGCCACAGATCCCTTGATCCACGCAACGGGAAGCCTGACACTGCTGGTACAGCTCGGAGGAAAGTGCACGTGCATGCCCCCACCAAAGAAGAGAATCGACTCCCAGTGGAAACTCCAGAAGTATCCCAAGATCCATTTCAGCACTGGAGAGTAATCCTTAGGTTCCGGCCCGGACTCCACACTAGGTCTTAGGCCCCGGCATCGACGGGAGAGGAATCTTGAAAATCCCCCTAACAACTCACATGGGGACTGGCCTGTCCTGTGGCCACCAGAGAGGTTCCCCTGATGTCCCCGTCGTAAGTCGAGAGTACCTGCTGTAACTCGAGAAAATCCAGGAGGTTCTCCCCTCCAGGCGAGATGAGGCCCATTTCCGCTGAGGCTTCTCGAGGCTAAACACACCTAACGTCTGGAACTTTCAAAGGGTCCTTCACACCTTGCTTCAACTCAAGAATTTCCCCGACATACCCGTCTCCACTCGAGAGGAAGCACGAGAGTCCGCCCATCCAGAGGAGCCCCTTTCCTCGTAGTTCGAGATGAGGGATCCTTTCCCTGCTTGGTCGCGAAAGAATTCCGCTTTCCGGCCACATCTCAAGAGGAGGCACTCTCAACAGTAAAGTCGAGAGGAACTCCAGCGTCATGCCACAGGTGGCTTTCCCAGGAGTTAGTTCTCAGGGCTGTCCGACGGGCCACCGTGTGAGAGTCGCTCCTCGCATGAAAGTCGAGGCAGTGCAGGGAAAACAGGTTCCTCTGGCATGGACTGAGACATCTGGTGAACTCTTGGTATGGTGGCATGACCTGAATTCCCTCTCTCGTTTCCTGTTGAGAGCACTCTACTGGAGATGCGACGGGCCGGAATTCTTTCCGACCACGCAGGGGATCCTCTCGAGCTTCCTCTGGAAACGTGAGCTATGAGGCTATGTGTAGAGACGGGTATGTCGAGGAAAGATTTGTAGCAAGGGTGTGACCTTTTTGAAGTTCCAGAGGTTTGTGATTAGCCTCGAGAAGCCTTAGCCGGAATGGGCCTCATCTCGCCTGGAGTTGAGAACCCTGGATATTCTCGATTTGCGGCAGGTCCTCTCGAGTCATGACGAGGACCCCATGGACACGCTCTGGTGGCCTGTGGAAAGGCCAGTCCCTATCGAATTGCTAGGGGCTTTTCTGGATTCCTCTCCCGGCGATATCAGAGCCTAAGACCTTGCGTGGAGTTTTGGCTGGAACCTGAGGATTCCTCTCCAGTGCTGACATGGATCTTGGGGGTACTTCTGGAGTCTCCACAAGGGAGCCATTCCTCGTCTTGTGTGGGGGCATGCACGTGCGCTTTCCTCCCGGCCTGTAGCAGCAGTGTCACGCCTCCCGTCGCGTGGATCAAGGGATCTGTGACTTTTCCTCGAGGTTTCTTTCCGACGAGGCTTTCCCACAGGGCTGTCCCACGTGCCACCGTGGTCTGAGCTGATCCTCTGCGTGAAAATCGAGGCAGTGCAGGGAAAACAGGTTCCTCTGGAATGAACTGAGGCATCTGGGGACCTCTTGGAATGGGTTTGGAGTCCTCTCTTTCCTTGTGAGAGTGCTCCCATTGAGATGCGACAGGAATGCCCATTCCGCGAAGCAGGGAATGGCGAGCTACGAAGAAAGGACTCGGGGGACCCCTGTGAGTCTCGTAAAGGAACTTCGAATGGGAAGGACCCTTTCGATTTCCACAGGTCAGATGTGATTAGCCTCGAGACGCCTCAGCGGAAATGGGCCTCATCTCCCCTGGTGGCGAGAACCTTCTGGATTTTCCCGAGTTGCGGCAGGTGCTCTGGAGTTACGACGGGGACCTCAGCGACCTGCTTGGCCTCTGGAAAGGGCAGTCCCCATGCGAGTTGCTCGGGGGCCTCTCGGGATTCCTCGGGATGCCCTTAGTCCTTGAGTCGGAACTGAGCTCCTGTGCTAACATGGATCTTGGGTAATTCTGGAGTCTCCACAGGGGAGTCAGTCCTCGTCTCGAGTGGGGGCATGCACGTGGACTTTCCTCCCTAGCTGTAGCTGCAGTGTCACTTTCACTGGGATCTGTGGCTTTCCCTGGAGGCTTTCCCAAGAGGCTTTCCCACAGGGCTCTCCACGTGCCACCGTCGATCCTCATCGTTTTTTCCTTGAGAATGGTGGCAGGGTGGAGTTCCCCTCGCCTTTCCTGTGGAGAGCGCCTCCTCTTGAGATTCGACGGGAATGCTGGGAATTCTTTCCCGACGAAGCAGGGAAAGGATCCCTCTCGAGCTACGCGGAAATGTGTCCTCTGGATGTGAGAGGGCCCCGTGCTTCTCTTGAGTGGAGACGTGCATCTATCTAGTCTTCAGAGCCGTCATGGCAAATAGGTGTCTCCCCTTTAGTTTCTGTGGAAAGCTCTTGTTTATAATTTGTTCCTCCTTAAAAACACCTTTAGATCATTAGCACCATGGTTGTCATCATCATCGTCAAAGTTATTCCACATGCATAATTTCTCATCTGCATATTATATTCCTTTTCAATCTCAAATTCTGATGCTTTTCTGTCTGTTTCCTTTTTTTTTTTTAAGTTTTAAATTGAAGTATAGTTGATTTATAATGTACTAATTTCTGCTGTACAGCAAAGTAATTCAGTCATACATATGTCCATTATGATTTATCTCAGGATATTGAGATATATACTCGCAGTGCTATACAGTTCTCTGTGCTATACGGTAGGACCTTGTTGTTTGTCCACTCTTTATATAATAGTTTGCATCTGCTAGTCCCAACCTCCCATGCCATACCTCTTCAGCCCCCTCTTCTTGACAACCACAAGTCTGTTCTCTATATAAATCTATTTCTGTTTCATATATAAGTTCATTTGTGTCTTATTTTAGATTCCACATATAAATGATATCATATGATATTTGTCTTTCTTCATCTGACTTACTTCACTTAGTATGGATTCACCCATCCCTGGATTCACCCATCCATGTTCCTAGATGGACCTAGAGAATGGTAAAACTCCATTTTATCAAATATATATGTGCCACATATGCCCATTCATCTGTCTGGGAGCATTTAGCATGTTTCCATGTCTGGATTATTGTAAGTAGTGTTGCTGTTGTGGTGCACATTGGAGTGCATGTATCTCTTTTGAATTACAGTTTTCTCTGAATCTATGCCGAGTAGTGGGATTGCTGGATCTTCTGGTACCTCTGTTTTTCTGAGGAATCTCCATACTGTTCTCCATGGTGACTGCACCAACTCATGCTTGCTCTTTCTGAATGTTGTCTTATGTGAAGCCCATGAGCATTTTATTTTATTTCATTGTATTTTGATTTATTTTGCTTCTGGGTGTTTTGTTTGTTTGTTTATTAAAATCAGTAATAAAACACCCAGGATCCCGATACTTTGAGTATCTTTCTAAGTTTGAAAACTTTAATCAGTTTCATCTGCCATTTTATCTTACTGAGCAATGTTGACATTCTCTGGATAATCCACCAGCTTTCTCCTCACCTCCCCCACCAAGCCCTGGCCACTCTGCATTTACTCAAAGGGAAGGTGACACTCTCCCATAATGAGCCATCGTGTTGTCCATAGGTTACACTTGACAACATGAAAACTAAGGCTCAGAGGGGAATGAAGGTGTCCTGTGTTAGTGCTCAGTGAGGAAAGAGGCCTGCTCTATCCTTTGGGGACTCAGGGCGAAGGAAGAGAGAGTTAAAGGAGGTACAGCAGCATAAGTGCACCTGTCAGACAGTATTCTGTGACAGGTAAGCAGGGACTTGAAGGAAGTGAAGGAATAAAGCAGGGGCTATGGAGATAGGACATTCCATACAGGGAGAGTGGCAAGTGCAAAGCCTGAGGGAGGCAGATGCAGTGAGCATCCTGAACACAGTGAGCAGGAGGAAAGAGGTGGAAGATGACTGCGCAGAGGGGTATTGGGCCAGATCGTGGAGCTTCGTGGACCACGTGGAAGAGGCTTCCAGAAGAAGGGTGTAAACCAGAGCCATATGACATGCTGTGGTGCTTGCAGGAGCAGGAGGAATTGGTATCTTCACAAGGGGCAGGCACCATTAGGTAGCCAGTAACCAATGCCTGGTTAGATGGGCGCAGGAGAAGAGGATGATGGGTAGCTTTCTGGAAGAGCCAGTACACTCGGAGGTCAGAAGAGAAAGAAGGTCTTGCTGGAGGGGAAAAGAGTGAATGATTTTTTTTTAATGGAGGAATCAACAGCATATTTTTAGCCTGAAAGGAATAATCCAGTAGAGGAAAAAACTGTGGTTTTGTTCTCCCTTAATATGTATGTTTTCTACAGGTGCTCCTGCCTTGTATCACCCACATCTTTCTCGCACGTGATTCCAAGCCATTGTGGTGTAAATAGCTCTGCTGTACTCTTTTGAGTGTCACGGGAGGAAACGTGATAAACTCTCTGTGTCTCTAGTCTAATAGTCTATAGTCTGTGTCTATGCCTAATAGTCCTTGGGGGCTTCCCTTGTGGCTCAAACAGTAAAGAATCTGCATGTAATGCAGGAGACCTGGGTTCCATCCCTGGGTCAGGAAGATCCCCTGGAGAAGGGAGTGGCTACTCACTCCAGTATTCTTGCCTGGAGAATTCCAATTTTATTGGGCTCCAAAATCAATGCAGATGGTGACTGTAGCCATAAATTAAAAGACACTTGCTCATTGGAAGAAAAGCTATGACAAACCTAGGCAGTGTATTAAAAAGCAGAGATATCACTTTGCCGACAAAAGTCTGTATAGTCAAAGCTATGGTTTTCTTCACTAGACATGTATGGATGTGAGAGTTGGACCATAAAGAAGGGTGAGCATGGAAGAATTAATGCTTTCAAACTGTGATACTAGAGAAGACTCTTGAGAGTTCCTTGGACACAAGGAGATCAAACCAGTCAATCCTAAAGAAAATAAACCCTAAATATTCATTGGAAGGACTGATGTTGAAGCTGAAGCTCCAATACTTTGGCCACCTGATATGAAGAGCCAGCTCATTGGAAGAGACCCTGATGGTGGGGAAGATTGAAGGCAGGAGGAGAAGGAGATGACAGAGGATGAGATGCCTGGATGGCATCCCTGACTCAGTGGACATGAATTTGAGCCAACTCCGGGAGGTGGTAAAGATCAGGGAAGCCTGGCGTGCTGTAGTCCATGGGGTCACAAAGAGTTGGGCATGACTGAGCAACTGAACAGTGACACTACAAAAGCCGTGAGAAAAGCAAGCTATTTTTTTTTAATGAGACTTTTGCTTTGTTTTGTTTTTTGGCTGGTCTGGGTCTTGGTTACTGTGCTCAGTCTTTTCTAGTTGTAGTGAGCGGGGACAACTCTTCCGTGATATGCGGGCTTCTCATTGCAGTGGCTTCTTGTTGCAGAGCACAGGCTCCAGGGTGTGCAGGCTTCAGTAGTTGTAGCTCACAGGCTATAGAGCCTGTGGGCTCAGTAGTTGTGGTGCATGGGCTTAATTGCTCATTGGCATGTGATATCTTCCCAAACCCATGTTCCCTCCGTTGACAGGCAGATTCTTAACCCCTGGATCACCAGGGAAGTCCCGAGAGATTTTAAATTAACCATGAAAAACTATGTTATCAGGGCTTTAAAAGTCCCAACATGTTTATGAATACAAATATTCTTATTTTCAGTGAAGGTTTAAAATGTATCATCCAAGGATTTTTAAAGGTTCTAAATGGCATCTTCCAGATTTCTCAACTTTCTGATACCATAGTAAATTTCTTATGGAAGAACAGAAGAAGATGCTCTTGTTTGACAGAATATAATTCAGGGTCTTATTTACACAATGGAGTGTGAACCTTACTGTTTAATCATCTAGTCTCTAAAATAGATGCATCTCCCATGTTCAGCAGCACAGAATGTCAGCATTTTCAACACTTGTCAGAGACTCTGAGCACCTACTGGCTGCCATTTGGGTAAGACCACTATGATCTGAGATAACAGGGGAAATGTGCTCACTGTCCTTGTAGGTTTCTCAGAGTTGTAGCCCTCTGTCAGGTTATATCACCAAAAAGCAAGGGCACTACACACTCCAAGTGTGTGCTGACTTGCCTCTCCTCACAAATGCCTTCACTGAGTTAAAGCTTAAAATTTAGTTTGTGTATAGTGAAGATTTGTGTAAACAAACAAAAAGCCTAATGGAAAAGTTTCTGTCTTCTGTATTTTTGCCTTTTTACTAACTCAGTTCACATCCCTTATGTAGACAGCCACATCAAGAATTCTTCCATATATTAGAATCAAGAAAGTGTGGTTGTAGTTTTTTCGTTTTTTGTTTTTTTTTCCCCCCTCTGGATGATCTTATATGCTTTCATTTTTCAAAAATGAACACAGTAGACCATTGTGTTTCCATTAATATGTTTCCTTGAATATGGTTCAGAATTTGTCTGGTTAGACTACTCCTCTCCAGGATCGAGCTTTCCTGGTCCTCAGAGAGTAAAGAATCTGCCTGTAGTGTGGGAGACCCACATATTGAACCTGGAGTCTCCAGAATCTGGCAAAACACATGCACCCATTTTTCTAGGTACTTTCTTTTATCAAAAACTATTTTAACCTGCCACATTTTATATATTCTGAGTTCTAGGAGATTCAGCCTTTGAGAATCAAATACTTCTAAATAAACAGAAATAAAAACAAATATAATAAATATAAATTACTATAATGAATGTAAATATATGATAAATGCATAAGTGTGAATGACTATGTTCATGTGAATGACTAGAGGAAGATTTTGGTGGCTGTGTTTTTCATCGTCCTGTGCGTTTGCCTTGTGAGGAGGCCATATAGGGCCAGGCTTACAGCTTGGGCTGAGGAGATGTTGTCTGTGTCTGGCTGGATCTGCCACTCACTCTGACCCCCAAGTGAGTAATTTGACCATTTTAAGTTTCAGTTTCTTCATGGTTAAAGTTGGGTAACAACGATATTTACCTCAGGAGGTTATTCTGAGATGCGTGTGTGTGTGTGTGTGTGTGTGTGTGTGTGTGTGTGTGTGTGATATTTTTGTTTCCTTTGCCTTGAAATAAGCACACAGCCTTCTCCTCTGGACCCATCTTTCCTTACCTACAGCCTTTCCAAACCTAAGAAACAACTGTTTCTTCCTGCAGTAGCTCATCCATGAATTATAATGGCCTACATTTATAGGACATTAGACAGTTATCAAAGAGATCCTGAATCTAGGGGATTAACTTGACAACTTGAATGCGTTTTCTTATGAAGAACGATCCATCTCTTTGGACCCACCTTTTCTCCACAATAACAGTTTCAGGAAACGCTGATGTACATCATCTCTGCTTATTGGCTTTATACTCATGAGAGAAATAGATTTGCAGCTTTTAGAGCATAAGCACAAAACATATTTATCTAATTGTCATGGGATCTTGGACTCTGGACTATGAATAATCCCCAAAGTTGAGCGGGTCTTGTTAATTAAGTGGCAGACTCCCCTCACGTGTCTCTGTGCTGAGTGGCGCATGTGGTGTGGGCTGCACAGAGGCGCCTTCCACCAGCCCAGCATCCAGAGGCGGGCCCCACAGGCCAGTCCCTCAGAGTTCTGAGGTTCCTGTAAAGTCTAGTCAGAAGAGTCGAAGTCGCTGTGAGCTGTTCTAACTGTGTCATCACCCATGGAGGCGCGGATGTGGTTGCTTTTCTCACAAAGTCAGACTGTTAGCGTTAAAGTTCAGAAATCCAACTCAAATTCAGAAATACGTCCCTGACAACACTTAAGTTCTTTCCACCTGTAGTCATAAGAAATATTGTGGTTGATTGTTTCTACTGTATTTTCAGGATTTGTGTGGGTGTGTGGGTGTGTGATCATCGCGGTTATAAAGCAGGGCGGGCGAGCCGGGACTCAGTCCACTAGGCATCTATACCTGCTTGTCTCCTGGAGCCGCACCCCCGTCCCCGCCCAGCCTCCGTCCAGAGCCCTCCCCGCTCTTTCGGATTAAAATATTTTCACTGAACTTAATAGGCTGACAATAGAAAACTAAAAAGGAACTAAATGTTTTTCAGATGACATCTTTGGTAGGCTAATTCTAAGAAGTGCAGCTTCTAGTCAGCAACCTAAGCAAAGAAAATGTGAACGAAAACAAACCATGTGAAAATGAAAACTCTTCTCTCATCACTTCCAGTGGTTTTGAAAAAACAGCATCACCAAAAGCAGAGAGACAAGAAAGAAGGAAAGCTAGCATTATTTTTTAGACCGAAGAGTCCAGGTGACTCTGCTAAGCTGGTGGTGGAGGAGAGCACAGCTCTCAGCCTGTGGTTGGAAGACTCTTCTCTGCTCCAGACCTGATGCTCGAACCTGGCTCCTGGGACACTCACTTAGACTGGATTATTACTGCTCAGTGTTAGAGGAGTGGCTCCCTTCCCTTTCAACTGAATGACAACAGCAACATATGTATGGCTTTTGTTTCTGTTGGGAGACTGACTAACAAGGTACAGTATTAAAGGAATGCTCTTAATCAAGGGCAGAGCCATATTAGAAAGAATCATCATGAATCTTGCAAGAGTTATATCTCTGCACACCATCCACAGACCCCCATCCCCATCCGCACTGGAAGTTAAACTCAAGTGCCTCACTGGAAGTTAAACTCAAGTGCCTCACTGGAAGTTAAACTCAAATGCCAAGCCCTGGTTTCTTCCTTGTTCACCAGGCTGCTTTTCTCTCTTTGTGAAGTGAAAGTCGCTCAGTTGTGTTCGACTCCTTGCGGCCCATGGACTAGTCCATGGAATTCTCCAGACCAGAATACTGGCATGGATAGCCTTTCCCTTCTCCAGGGGATCTTCCCAACCCAGGGATCAAACCCAGGTCTCCCGCATTGTGAGTGGATTCTTTACCAACTGAGCTATCAGGGAAGCCCTTTGTGAAGGAGGTCCTATTCCCTTCTCCTTTCCAAATTGGACGTGTAGTTCACTTTTGTTATTTGAAATGTTATCACCACTATGCCGTTTCACTTAGTATCTAGTTATGTAATGAACTTCTTTTTCCTACACAGTTTAAAATTTTTTAGGAATCATTGACTGAGGGGTGAGGCAGAAGGGAAAGGGGTTATCAGCAGGCTTGCACTTGGAGCTCATGGGCTATCCCCAGTGCCCAGAGGAAGGCCTGAGCAGGAGGGGACTGGGGCCTTTCCATCCCCTCTTCCCTCAGTAGTTTTCCTCTTACTTCTGCCAGCTCACCTCCAGGGACACTTTTTTTTTTCTCCTGCCTAAAGTGTGGGGGGAAAGTCTTGTCAGAGTTTTGTTGAAAGAGAACTGGCATTTGAGAGAAGCATTTGCTAGGAGGCTTAGGATAGATGGGCTTGCCCAGAGAGCTGCCCACAAGTGCCTGCATCTCCTGCTTCCAAGCAAGCACATCCTGGGGAACTGACCTGAAACAGAGCCACCTGGCATGGGAGCTGCTTTTCCAAAATTCCTCTGCACCTGACTTTGGGAATCCTCTCGGCCATCTGGCACCCAGGGCCCAGCTCCAGGCTCAGCCGTGTGTGCAGCCAAGAGTCTGGGAAGACAGGAACCACTTGCCCCATCAGTCATGTTCATATCCACAGCCTGAACCAGTAGGGTGGAGGAGCCCTGGTCTCAGTGGGGAGTCCTAGGGCAACAGGATCCCCCGCAGCACTCCCAGGTTATTCTATACAGAGTCCTTGCTCTCAGCCCCATTTCCCCTTCTAAGGAAAGTATGGAAAACTAAGATTTCTCTTTGAAACCTCTAAGGAACAACTGCCCTGAACCCTGAGCTGGGGCAACATCCTTGGCGTCTGTGCACACCTGTGAATCTTACCTGGGTTTCAGGGCCCTCAGTCCTGCGTTTGACTCAGGCATCCTGACCACACTCTCTAGTCCTCCTGCTGTAGGAATGGCCACAGTTGTTTTCTGTGTAAAACTTA